>NW_005842086.1:1733926-1773011 GCF_000455745.1 Alligator sinensis | reverse complement strand
AGCAGGAGATATATTTGGAATTCATTAGGCTGGTATTTCAAGCAGCAGAAAACAAATGACCAGTTTTGTGGATGAGCATGAAGCATAAGCCACTCATTGAAAATAAGTTTCATCAGTTACTTTATATAAATTAAATACTCTTGTTGGTTGAACAGTGGGTGATGCTTAGTGTTCCACATTCTCAGTTTTACTGATTTTCACTGATAAAATCCCTGGGTTTTTTGGAAGTCATTCAGTTTTTACTGATTTACACCCATTTTTTAGTTTCAATCCCTGTTAACTGTCATGAGTGGGGAATGGTCCATTCCACAGTTGTGCCAGTTAACAGGGATTTGAACTGAAAAATGGGTGGTGCTGGTAAGCTAAAAGTGCTGCTGTGTTAGTTACCTGAGGCACAGGTTTCTGGATGGATGTGGGTGGGGGGTGGTGGCAGTGATCATGTGGGGGCCAGGGGAGGGTGGCTGGAGCCACTGTCTGTGGGTGCAGGGCTCCTGGCTTTGACCCCGGGTGGGGTGGAACGAGGTATAGGAATCACTCGTGGGGCAGGTGGGTCTGAGCTGCACCCCGGCAGCTCCGGCTTCAGCCCTGCCCTGGGAGCCCCACTGGGTGGGGGGCAGGTGGGAGAGCCTGGCCCCATTCCCTGCAGTGGGCACTGCACCCAGCCACTCCACACAGGCCCACAGGGTTGGAGCTGCTGCCTGGGGGCATGGAGCGTCTAGCTCTGACCCTAGGCAGGGAGGGAGATGCCAGTGCTGGGGTCAGGATCAGGTTCCCTCCCTCCATATCCAGCTGCCCACCACTCTCTCCTCCACCCAAATGCCAGGGCAGCCTGGCAGCAAGCTGCTGCAGCTGGGCGGGAGGGGTGTGAATGCAGCCAGGGAAGAAAGTCAGGGCGCAGCACCACGTGCTTCGTGCTGCTGATCCGAGGTCATGTGCCCCCCAGGAGGAGCCCAGCACAGGCCCCCCAGCCCACAGCCCTCCCAGGGGGCATGTAGCAGGAAGAGCCACACCCCCCCACACCTAGCCCCGCACACACTGACAGCTCCTCTTGCTTTGCTCCCTGCTGGAGTTCCAGGAGTGGCTGGTGGGCTGTGCCACACCCCTCCCCTTCCCCCTTCCCTAGTCCCAGCCTTACACCCTCCCTGCCAATTTTTCCCTGATTTCTTTTCTTCCTTTTTCTGTGATTTCATCCTGTTTTTTATGTTTCGAAGATAAACCCTGAAAAATTCTTCATTTTCTTTTTTTAATAAAAACTGAGAATACAGAACACTAGTGGTACTCTGATCAGAAAAAAAAAAAAGATTGAGAATATTTAGGGAAGAATGGAAATTAAAAGGGACACCAATGACAAATAATATTTGCTGTTTTATAGATCTAAAAGATCAGTACTACTGATCAGTACTACTGATCTATAATTAAATAATGATTCTGTTAATAATGGCAGGGATGTCCAACATCTAAGTAGCCAAGGGCCATATGCAGCATGGGCTTCACACTGTTGAGGATGCACTAGCAAGTGCCACGGGTGCCCTGGATGGCATGTCATACATGCACAGAAAAGTGTTTTCCCACCCCTCTGCTCTGTGAACAGATGGGCCGGCTCTTCTCTATCCTCTACACCATGGGCAGTTGGCCTTCCATACTGTGAAGATGGACAAGCTGTCCCCTTCTCTCCTGCACACAGGGGTGAGCACCAACATACTCTACCCCAGTACGGCACAGTGCCTCTCCTCACCTGCAGTTTGTGGGCTACCCCCATGACGCCTCACCATGAAAGTACTTTGGGCTGTCAGTGCTCTTGGTACCTCAGGCTGCACTGCACTATTGTATGCTGCCCCACCTTGCCCCCTGGGGACTGAGTCAGCCAGCTGAAGCTGGAAAGAGGGAGAGTCCCAAGCCCCTGGCTGCTTTTGCAGCCAAAGAAAGGGGCAGTAGATCCCACCCAGTGTTAGCCACTTGCAGGCTGCCTTTGGCCTTCAGGCTCCCAGTTAAAGAGCCCTAAATATTGGTATCAACTGATATTTATCACATATCTTTGGCCATGTAGTTGCATTACACTTCCATTAAGGGAATCCTCATTTTCCTGAGAGAAATGGTCATCATGCAGACGTTCTTTTAGTTTCACCAAGAGGAAACATGTCCGTTCCAGGAAAAAGGATCTTCCATGATGATCCCTGGAATATCACTCCTGCATACTTTCCCAATAAATTCCAAAGAATTTCCCAAGAATTCCAAAAGGTTTTTCTTGCTATAATGAAGGCCTATATGCTTGCCTCCTCCTGATCTGAAGCAATCTAGTGACAACTCTCCCTGTACCTTTCCAAGACCAGAGTTGGAACTGCAATCTGGGGGAGGTTGAAGGGGAAGGGGGATTATCCCACAACTTGACTACTCCTCATCACAGGTGACTTGAGCTGCTGATGCTCCCTGAGCCTTCCTGACACTGTCTGGAGAAGGCAGAGGGAGTATTGGCCCACTGCTCCCTTCCCTTCCCTTCCCTTCCCATAAAGTAGGGAAGGGGAGAATATGCTCCCCACCTGCCCCGCAAACTGGTGTCTCTCCAAAAAGGGAGCATTACCCCACTGCTTCATCTCCTCCTGGTCTTCCCTGGTACTCCACTTTGCCCAGGAACTAGGAGAAATGGAGTAGCTTCTGCTCCTCATGCTTTCCCTAGATGAAAATCACCCCAGTCTGGGAAACGTGCAGAGAGGAAGGGAGAAGAGGTGGCTGCAGGCTTGAACACCTGTAGTGCTGCCTCTGCTGAAAAAAATTCTAGCAGTGTAAATTTCTGGGAAATTTATACCACTAGAACTAAATATCTATTCACACCCTTTATGATAGAACTTTTAATCTAGAAACCATAAATATGAATTTACTGAGATTTGGAAGCTTTACGAAGATATTAAAGGGTGAAATTATACATTACAATTAGATCATGTTAAGGACACACAAAACATGAGTGACTGCACATAAAGTCTCATTAACAAGTTCTAAGTGCCCTCTTGGTGTTTTAAAGATATGCCACTTCAGGTGAAGATTATCTTTGAAATGCGCTTCCCAACTCAAGTTAAATTGACTTCTGGATGCTCAACTGTGATAAAAACACCCATCTATAGTTCTCCAGTATCCCAGGAGCCATCACTTCCAAGCTGACTGAGCTGTCATTCAGGACTTTACAGCCCTGCACTGACAGCTGGGGAGAGCTGGCCAGTAGGTGACTGGGGAGGGAAGAGAGAGGAGCGAAGGGGGATAGGAGGGATAGGAGGAGGAGAGAGGGAAGGAAGAGGAAGGGTAAAGGACAGCAGGAGTGGAGAGGGGAAAAGGCAGGGGCAAGGAGAGCAGGGAGTGTCCCCCATGAGAGCACAGCCTCTCCACATGCCCCAGATCAAACTTGCACTTCCCCCATCAGGCCCTGAAGCTGTCTAGTAGCTCTCTTCTGGGGAAGGCAGGGGAAGGGGGAGTGGTATAGAACTGGGGCCAGGAAGCTGCCAGGCAGTCTTGGGTGTTCCTGGCAGCTCCCCATGTGTCTGGACCCATACTACCGCTGTTGGGACCCATGGCAACCTGGCAGCTCCTAGCCCCCACACACTCCTTCCTGCCTCTCTTCCTCCACAGAGAGGTGCCAGGTAGCCATGGAGCCTGCCAGGGGCTGGATCTGTGTGTTTGGGGGTGGTGCTAACTACAAGAACCCAAGAATCAGGCAGGGAAAAGGACCCCTTCACCACTGCCACCATTGCTGGTACTCTCAGGCTGATTGTGGGGGCAGGGCAGCAATCTGGAGGTGGAGAGGCTGATGGAGGTGAAAGGGGGCAAAAGGAGGTGGGTTTTAAGGGTTCAGGGGTGATTGGGAGGGCTGAGGAGGACAATTTGGGTAGCAAAGCAGTGATCAGAGTGGCAAGGGGACAATTCTGAGGTATAGGGGTGGGGTTGTGGGGGATGATAGGGGTTGTAGATAGCAACTGGGGATATAGGGGAGCAATCTATGTGGTGTGGAAGATGCCCCTCCCCTCTCTCTCCTGACCAGCTCACTGCAGCTAGAGAGCTGGTGAGCAGGGCAGGCACAGAGCAGACTTGGAAGCTCCCATCCATGCTCCTGATCCACAGCCTTCCAGCAGCAGGTCTGAGCAGTGCACATCAGAGACATTAAGGTGTGACTGCTCACAGCCTGTGCTCACACAGCCTAACATTCCCTAGGGTCAGCACATACTACCCGTAACACCTCACCCCTATCTCACCCCAACAGACTATTCTTTGAGGGCTGTGAGCAAAGGATAAGCTCTATTCGTCACAAGAAGTAAGTGGGGAAAGTTATCCTCTAAACCAGGGGTTTTCAATCCCTGGGCTGCGGCCCAGTGCTGGGCCATGGCGGGTCGGCTGCCAGTCCACAGCATGGTTGGCTGCTGGACCAGAAGTGGCCACAGACTGGCAAGCTGTGGCCCCACAGAGGCAGGCGGGGAGGCTGTGGCTCCTTCTGCATGGCCCACGGCAGCACAGGGTTTGGCCTATCCCCCCACCCAGGGGGTGGGGTGGACGTATCCTTACCTGTCTTCTGGCCAGAAATTCCTGCTATGGTCGGCTGTGACTGCTGGGCTGCAGTTTCCTGGGCTGCGGCCACTTCTGGGCCATGGTTTGCCAGACCGCAGCATAAAAACTTTGGAAACCCCTGCTCTAGATTAGAAAACTATCACCACCTCACCACCTTGTGTAGATGATTCTGAAAGAGATGTGGACAAGTTATTAGGCTTTTCAGTGCATTTTTCTAGAATTCTGGTATGCTTTAAATGCTTAGTGGGTAATATAGGGCTACAAACTTAATCTTATAAAACTTCAGAAACCTGATACAATGTAAAACAAAATGCAAATTCCCTGAGCAAGTAATAAAAAACTGCTATCTGTCTCAGAAGAGAACTTTATTCAAGGCCCTCAGGACATCTTCCAACGAGCCTCTGTCTTTCAAAGGTTACTACTGGTATTTCAGCAATTGAAGAATACTTATAGATGTACAGGGGAATAAAGGAACACCTCAAGCTCTACACCTATTAACTGTTCCATATGCATAAATCTCTGCATTAAACCACAAGAATTTCTCCACACATGCAGGGTTCTGCCCAAGTGGAAGCACTGGAGCTGCAAAACCTCCATTTGTATTTCTATTACAAATATTCATATACTTTAACTAGTTAATATTTTGCTAGTGGTTATTTCAGGAACATGCTATTCTGGTGACTAGGACATGAGTGCATTGAAACAATTATGCAGTGGTCAAATTAACATTGCTGGCATTTCTCTGTGCTTTTTGTGCGCCCTCTGTTTTCTTCAAGTTAGAACTGCAGTGTAACTTAGGGTCTTTTGTATCTGTTTAAGTGTGTCAAGATTTGGCTAGTAGGTTTTATTTATTTTTAAATAAATTTGTATGCAGAATGCATGAAAGGCATTGAAGATTTACATGCATTTATCTACTACCAAATAGGCAATATGTAGTGAAACTCAATTGAAGCCACTATTTAATATGGACAAGCCAATTCACTCCCATTCCTATTAAATGATAGACTGTGTCATCAGATACTGAATTGATGTAGCCCTTCTTTTTTTTAAATTTTCAGACCATGGAAGGTGATACAGACTGCATATAATTTGTTCTTTTCTGGTTCACCATAGCATCAAACAAAGCATTAGGAAAACAACATTTAAATTCAAGCATCAAACTTGAATTTTATCTTTTATATGAATACTTATCACTGTCTAAAAATGAAATATGGCTCCTTTCAAATCTAGAATTCAACTATGTGGGATGGTTTTCTGTTTGGGAGTATATTGTAACACGGTCAGCAATCAAAAACTGGTTCTCCACTTTGTAGTATCTCATGTTGTCATATATGCCTGTATAAAAAGTAAATATAAAGTGCTACCAAGCCCGAAGAGTAATGTTTTAAATCTGTATACTGACTTTGAGGGGTGGGCAAATTAATGAAAAAATTAGAAGCTTTTTTTCTTTGTACTAACTCTTTTGAAGGAGCACTAGAAAATATTCTGAACTTCACGCTGCAAATATTGAAATGAGGCAAGATTTGAATAACAGGTATGTGGTGCCATAAAAAATAACTTCAAAATTAAAAGAGAGGTAGTTAACCACGTTCATTTTCAGTCAGACAGAATTCAGGGCAGAGTGGCACCTTATAGACTAATTAATTCAAAGAATATTTGACTCAGTAAGATGTTGCTTGCAAAAGCTTATGTCTCTCTGAATCAGATAGTCTATGAGGCCCCTTCTAAACATACAGGTATGATTGGATCTAATGTGTGATTCACTCAATGTGGAATCGTGCATTAGATCCAATCACTCTATCACCAGTGTAGGGGAAGCCTCATAGGGATCCTCCTGTGTCAGCAAGAAGCAGGCATCCTTTGCTGGGAGCCCCCAATTTCCCATTCACAGCTGGGACCCAGAGCACCATCTCTGGGCCCCAGCTGTGCCTCAGCCACAGCCTGGAACAAGAGCCCCATTTGGGCCATGGAGTTTCTTGCACTCCCAAGCCTTGGGGATCATGGCTGAGCTGCAATCCCCTGGGCTCAGCCACTGCACTTCTGTGGCTGGGAGCCCTCTTAGCTGACAGGCTCCCAGCTGCAGGGGAAACCCGACTACATGTACAAATTAAAGCTGGATAGCAACCAGCTATAAAGTTAGTGCATATTTTCAAGGTCTAATTATATAGCTGGTTTGAGCTTTTTATCCTGTGATAACTACTTTGCACATGTATTTTGTCTCAAGGTAGCTGCACAATTAACCAGTAAATTGTTTGATATCTGTAATGTGTAGAGGGGGCCTAAAGAGCCCCTCTTCCTCCCTTCTGTTTGTTTAAAATGTTAGATATTGTGAAAAACACTTTTTTCTTTTGAACTGATACCAACACTCATCATCAAAAATAACAACAGTTTCATTACCAAAATGCAAGTATCAAAAGAGATGCTGAGATTTAAAAATGCTGAGTACAGGCAGCACTCACCAAGATCAGTTTGAGCCAGAAAAGAATCCAGAAGTTTACAAAGGGCAATGCAGGAGCAGTGACTGGCACTGCAGGGATGCCTGCATCCCCTGCTCCCAACCTCCTCCCATCCTACCAGGATAAGCAGTAACAGTTGGGGATGTTTTAAAGTCCCTACAGCAGGGTAGAATTTCCCAGCTTCCCTTTCCTGTTCCTCTCCACTCCACATTGTTCCCCCAAATGCTGCTGTCATTATCCCTGCTGTCCCTGGGGTGAGGGGAGTTCCCGAGCTACACTATTCAGGCTGTGTAAGGGGCTGTAGTCAGTCCAGGATAGTGGTGGCAGAGGTGGGTGGGCAGGTTCCCTCTACCCATACCTGTTCCTGGGCTGGTGGGGAATACCCATAGGGACTAGTCAGGGAGTCTGAACCTTCCCACCTACTGACACTCCATTGCTGCCTCCTGCCCAGATGCACAGTCCAGCTAGAGAGACACAGGAGTTCCATCTCTCTCTGCACAGCTGGATCCAGAGGCAGCACCAAGCAGAAGATGGGGAAACAAAGCAGAGGGAATGTGATTCTGAGCTTGGAAGGGAGAGAGGGAATTCTTACTTGCTTCAGGGACTTAAAATCTCCCTATCTGCTTCTCATGCCATGTGGTCAGGATGCAGGTGCACCGCTGCACTCTGTATGGATCTGCCCCTGGTTTAAGTTAGTAAAACTAAAACCTCTAAAAATGATCACTCATTTCAGTATATAATTACAGGTTTAGGGGTATAACTTTTTTTTAAGTGTAAATAATATGCATGAACTGAATGAATTTGATCCTCCAACACTGTTCTGTATCATCAATTTCATAAAACTTTACAAAATTGTTTTATGTATTTCTCTCTTTTGCAGAAAAGGAAAAAAATGGTACTTACCATTCAACATACTTCCATTTACAGTAGTTTTTGATATACATTTTCATTCTAAGTAGAGAGCTGTGTGCCATAGTAAAAGGTCCTATGAAAGAACTTCTAGGTTTTCTTCATTATGTTTAAATACTTCCTCAACTTAATTCATATTTGTAAAATATTTACAGTTAGGCCAACTGAGAGATGGTGCACACTGACTTGTATAAGTCTGCACCAAAAAATGTTGGGAAAGGTATTTACTTTATGTCAGAAGGCAGGGGAGATAAGCACCTTTATATCCATCCTTCTGTTGATTTGGGTTAGAGCTTTAATATTGCATTAAAGGAACCACTTGTTGTGTGCACACATATCTGTGTTACTCTAAGTTGGATACTTGGGCTAACTATATTTCCATGAAGTCAAGTAATGTTAAATTACTCCTGGCTTTTAACAAACCTCACAGCAGGAACTCTTGTTTTCATTACTTATATACAACACATTGATTACAGAAAACACCGTCTTTTGATGAACTTTTCTCCTGGTGCCTACAGGGGTAACTATAGGGGTTGTCCTGTACTGGGTTTGATAGTAGTTTTGTAGATTCAAGTATGTTTCTTTTATTTTTAATGGTTATGCAAACTGTGCAGTTTCTTTAAACATATTTTAGACATATTCAGTACACTATGACAGCAATGAAATTAAATGAGAATGAATATGGTCCAGTAACTATTAATATTCTACATAATCTGTAACAGATTTCCACTACTGAGCTGTGCACACCATCAGAAAAATTTGGATCCAGAAAATCAACCTCATGATATTCAGTTACTGCTGTCCCAGCATATGGGTTAAAATTGGCCATAATTTTGTTCAGTCCTTTCGAAACAAGCAAACAAAAAACAACCACAGCATCTGAACTCACGGACTCTTACAACAATGTATTAAAAAATGCTGTATCAATAGGAGAAAACAAGACTAACATTTTCAATAGAAGACTTTTAGTCAAATCCATTTTGAACCTCTGATGAACATATGCTATGAAAATAAATTATAAGTAAGCTGATGGCTGCCTTCAAACAGCAAGCAAGTACCATATATATACTTACAGGCAAGAACTGGAGTAAGGAGATGTCCTTTATAGGAGATGTCTTTTTATTCATTTTACTTGTTCCTGCACACAAGGAATTAGATATTTTTTACAAATGTAAGTGTAATAGTTGTATATATGAAGAGTTAAAACAAATACAGTGCAGCCATTCTGGTCATTCATTCCATGAAGAAAAATGGTAAGAACAACCTAGCATTGACTGATAAAACAATATTTGGCCAAATGCTTTGCTTTCTTCAAGGTTGAAACAAGCCAAATGAAAACAGGAGAAAAAAAAAGAGGAGAGGAAAAAAAAAAGATTACTAAACAGAAAAGCTAACAGAGGGCATATGAACAGTAAACAATACAGGACATTGCTAAATTAAATGCAATTTAGGAAATTGAAATAGTGAAATTAAAAACTACTGAGGCATAAAAGGAGAATTTCTGCAGCTGATGAGACAGAAAGACATCCTAATATTGCAAATTTACCATTCAGTTATGATTATAAAGGAAAAGGGATGAAATCTAAGTAGCGTTTGCATAAATGTTAGCTTCCTTTTTTCAAAATGTTTATTTTCTTCCTTAAAGAAAATATTTATTTAAATTTAAAAACCCTGAAAATAAACCAAAGTGTTTCAAATGCAGGTCCAGAAAAAACTGGCACACTAGCCTAGTCTTATGTTGTCAAAGCTTCCTTGATTCTTGAGGTGATGTAGCTCTGCCAAAGTTGGAGCCACGAGAATGTTTGGAGGACCAGGCTGTTGTTTTGATTAGACTGAAGTGACCCCCAAATCATGTTACTGCATGGCACTGAAGTGACCCACAAGTCATGGCACTGATGGAGGACTTCAATTTCTAGTTCTCCTTCTGGGATACAGATGCACTTCGTACAAAAAGGAGTACATCATTGGACTGGGCACTTGACTTCAGAACTGGTCCCTCTCTTTCCACGTCCTTTCAGACCCATGAAACGGATCTTGGAGAATCACGGAACAGCGTGTTTTTACTACTAGATCATTGACCTAAGTTGGTGGTCCTGGTAAAGGGGATTCCTTGTAACCAGAATTTTGTTGTAAGTACCAGACTGGGGTTTGAGGTATTCATCTTATTTGGGACAGGTCTTTGGGAGGTATTCATCTTCTTTGCCTTACTGTTCTTGGGGCCAGGGAGGTGGGCGATGGTGAAATTAAACTGGGTAAAGAACAGAGACCAGTAGGTCTGTTTTTGGTTTAGAATCTGTGATGTTTGCAGGTATTCAAAATTTTTATGACCTATTAGTACCTGGACCAGAAACAAAGCCCTTTATAAGTGGTGCTGCCATTCTTCAAATGCTGCCTCGATAGTTAGGAGTTCTTGATCCAGGATACTATAACTGTGCTTGGCAGGGGTCAGCTTCCTAGAGAAGAAGGCACACAGTTGGGGAAATCCCTGTGGGCCTGATGGTTGGACCAATATAGCCCTTGTCTCCACCAGGAACAGCCATGCAGGGTCTGGATGCATTAAGGTGGGGGATAAGGTGGAGGTCACAAAGGAAGGAGAGGTAGCCTGTTTAAGCCACTCAAAAGCCTGGGCCTCTGGGGTCCAAGTGAGGTGATTACAGTAATTGGGGTCACCTGCTTAAATAAACCTTTGATGAACTGTCTTTAGATACAGAGGAAGCCAAAGAAGCCTTGAATCTCATGGACGTCCTTTGGGAGTTACCAGTCTAGGATGGCATAGACTTTCCTTGGGTCCCTTACTGTATGATTACCAGGGATCCAGGTTTTCCATTTCCTAAGGAAAAATGGAGGAAAATGCAGATTTCCCTTCTACCCACTGGAAAACATGGATTTTTCATTTTAACATAGAAACCCATGGATTTTACACTTTTGCAAAGAGCTCTCTGCAGGCTGGCAGAGTGTGGGAGGAGGGTGGTCAGGCAGGGGGAACCATGTGCAAGTATATGCACGTGACAGCCAGGCAGCTTGGAGATCAGCTTGCACAGGTGAGTCTGGCCTGGGGGGATTGAGGCCCCGATAAGGAAGGAGGGAGTTGGGCAGGGCTGGGGTGGGTGCTGCTACCCAGCTGTGGGGTTCATAGGGCTTGGGGCCTGGAGCCAGAATGCATGGCCACAGAGACCCTGCGGGAGAGGGAGAGGGCTGTGGGAAGCTCATCTGGGGTAGGGCCAACTCTTCACTGCTACATGCACTCCCAAGGGGGCAGAGAGGACCCATGTCCCCCAGATCTGCATGTGTGGCATAGCAGGTGCAGTCTGCCTGTTGTGGGCTTGGACTCACCACCCTACTACCCTCCCCTATGGGCTCCACAGCCCAGCAAGTGTGACTCAGCACTACAGACAGAGCAGGGCCACATGGGAAAGCTTGTTGCTGTTGTAAGCTCTGTGCTGCCCTGGTGAGACATCCCCTGCCTGCCCTGGAGCAGCAGGGGTGGTGGAATAGGGTTGTCTCCCTCGCTGCTGCTCTGTGGGCAGGGAACACCTCCCACTGGGCTTTAGAATTTATTTTATTATAGTGATGGAGGCACTGGAAGTATATATATATATAGTGGCCTATCATTTTAATTATGGATTTGGGGGATTTAATCAGAGAATATGTGATTTTTATCAAGGAAAACCAAGATTCCTGGTGATTACATATCCTAGAAATTCAGTGGTTGTTTTACTGAATTCTAACTTTTCTAGTTTGGTATACAGACTATGGTTTCTTAGTCACCCCAGCACAACTGAAACACAATGTTCATGGTGGTCTAGGGTCTCAAAGAATATTAAAATATCATCTAGGTATCATGAACTATCATGAACTGGTCTAGGATACCCTTAAAGATGTCATTTAGAAAGTGCTGAAATGTTGTGTGTGCACTATAAAGCCCAAAAGGCATCACCAGATATTTGAAATGAATGTTTGTGACCAGAAGATGGTCTTCCATATGTCACCCTCATGAATGAAACTAAGGTCTCTGCCGGAGGTCCAGATTAGTAAATATTTTGTCAAAGTGAAGCCGGGCCAGTAATTCCTGAATTAATGGGCGGAGGTAGCAGTTCTGGTTGCTAATTTTATTTATTGTTCCATAATCTATGCAGGGACAAACTGAACTATTCTTCTTGGTCACAAAGAAAGTTGGAGACCTGACTGCTGACATGGAAGGCTGAATAAACTCTTTTCAAAAGTTCTCAGAGATGAATTCCTTTAAGACCTTGGGTTCCAATTGAAAGAAACAGTAAATACACCTATAAACCTGCCAAGGGGGACCAGAAGGCAATGGGAGAGTCTCTGTTCCCCCGAGCACTACTGGGAGTAACAAGGAACAACGGCCATAAGTTGACAGAGCAGATTCAGGCTAGACATCAGGAGGCACTACTTCACAGTCAGCTCCCAGTGTCCACTTATCTATCTTGTAATAAAACCATTTTCTTGGTGACAGGGCCTTAGGAAAGGGTGGATCTCTTCACCAACTCCACTATGTCTGGGGTATATTTTGACCCAATTAAAAACTGATGCTATTCATCAAATACTGTATGTATAAAGTTCTGTGAGGTCCCTATATCCAGGAAGGCTGGCTGGGAGATGCCACCCATGGCTGGATGACACTGATACAGGGGGAACTAGGAAGGGTTAATTTGGTTCTCTTTTGGTGGTGGAGATTTTAGCAAAAGTCAGAGAGTTGGGTGAGTGGTATTAAGCTGACCAAACCTGCTCAGGCTGCACTGCATGGTTTACCAACAACAAGCTGGGAATTCCTTTTTGGGGATAGATCTGGGCAAAATGCCCCACAGTAGGGGCAGAGATCTCCTGAATGCTAACATTTTCCTCAAGGGAGATCCTCTCCTTTTTTGTCTCCACCTGCACAGGATACTCTGGTGACAACACAGATCCTTCTGGTAGGTCCTAGGTGCTAGGGTGAGACCTGCTTTCTCCTTGCTGATATTCAGTCAGGAGGACATCAGTTTTAATGCAGAGGTTGATAAGCCCATGCAGGGTTCCTGGAACTTCAACCAAACCAGTTTCTTCTTGATATTACCCTGGAGTCCTTGTTGGAAATGAAAATGCTGTATAGCCTCATCATGATCCACAGAGGTATCAGGCTTAGTGGGTAGAGCTGGTGGGGGTAAACCAGGTACTGCAGAGATAAGCTTCAGTTGGAACAACACAGGGCAGATCCAAATTTCAAACAAGGGGTGGAAACCTGAAGTCAGAAACCGAGCACCAAGCAAGAGGATTAACCAGAATCTGGGTTCAGAGAGCAAGCCAAAGTTCAAACACTGAGCCAGAGCATTTAGCAGAATCAGAGGTTAGGAAGCAAGCCAACATCAACTTGGATTCTAAAGTCCAAAGGACCATGTACCCAAGAGTCATGGGTTCTGGGGCAGGAACCAAGGAGGGAGGCAGGAGCTACTCAAGGACTGAAGCCAGAACACTGTGCAGTAGGAATCTGCTGTTTCAGGAGTTCCTTAAAAACAGCCCCAGAACCAATCAGGGGAAAGGGGCTCAGGCTCAGCTGGCCCTCCTTAGTGAGTTGAGTTCAGCTGACATAGATACAGGGTTGCCCTTTGTAGCAGTACCATAACATGTGCCAAAATGATATGAAGTCATTCAACATCGCAGAACACTGGAAGGAGCATGTAGAATCCCATCTGACCTGGAGGGAACATCTGGCACTGGGTGCAGCTCAACATGAAGTGGCTTTGATCCAGAGGATGGAATCAAAACAAAAAACAAAAGAAAGCAGCAAGCTATAAATTTGGACTCCAACTTAGACAACATATGGATCTCTGAAACTTGTAACAAGCTGTGTTGCTCTTAAATTGGGATTGTCAGCCATACATGGATTCATCAGGTGTCTGACAAGACCTCTTGCATGTACACTATGATCTAGAGAAGTGACAGTTGTCTACTACTCTAATATGATCCACGTATTACAAATGTATTTCAAGTACACATCACCTGTTGCTTTATAGTCAAACATCCATATGTTATTTCATTCTGTTTATGAGTACTCTATGCTGTGTTCTTTTTTTTTTTTCTTACAATGTGTGATATGTTCTACTGGTATACTGAATTGGTAAAATATGTAATATAAGGCCTCAAATAGGAGTGAAGTTCTACAACAATCAGGAAATGTTAATGGAAGTGAATCAGGAATAAATATTGTATACTATAAGGGTGACATTCTACTCCTCTCATTTTGTGTAAGTAGTCATTTTTAGGTGTCTACAGGATATTTCTGGCACTTATGTACCCAGAGGAATATCAGCCAAAATATCTACAAAGGCTCCTTTCAAAATGGTTTTATTCTCCTTTTATTCTCTTGCATGCTATAACCATTAAACTACAACTGCTGACAAATCATGCCCAAACTCACAGACCATTCTACCTCATAATTACTCTTAACCAAATAAAAGTACACTTATACATTATCAAACTTGACAGTCCTAATACAGCCTTCTGCACCTGTCTTTGTCTCCCTATGTTGTTTCACTAAATCCTGGTTTGGAACAAGCACTAAGCACTCCATGATGGGACTGATTTAGGATTTCAACTTGCCTTTGGTTGTGTAGCACTTCCAAAACTTGGCCCTCATTGTCTTAAAACAGCTGCTTGATGACTGATAAATATAGCAGCAAAAAGCAACTGGAGGGATTATGCTCTATATATTGATTTTAAAAGAGAATGGGATGGGATAAAATCACAAAGTCAGTCGATTACTTTTCAGAATATAAACTGACCAGCAATTAGGAGTCATTGCAGTAAAATTGTTTTGTGGATGGGTGACTTAAATCTTCCTGTGAAATATTCAATATTAGCCACAAAACATAACTTTAGAAAGATTATCATTCTGTTCAATACAACAACTGCTATTCCTTTGAAATGTTTTGGATTTGGGGGCTTACCTATGTAACTAAAATTTATTACAATTAAGTATAATTTACTGTCTAGTTTCATTCAGTGATAAAGAGTAGATAAAGTAGTTATTTTACCTTCCTTTTATAGATATTTGATGTTTCCAGATATTGAACACATGTACAGACATACATATTTTGCTGCACATATGCACATGTATGTGTAGCCTGTGTCCTGGGCAGCAATTCAAATTTAGTAAAAAAAATAGCAAAATAATACCTCATAGAAAGATAGTCATTTTTAGACTCAACATCCATAGTAAGATCTTACTTAACACCTCATTAATGTTGGTTAGTTATATCCTCCTGAACAGTGCTAGCCAAGCATGGCAAGGCTCTGGCAACAAAACTTCAGCAAGGTGACAAAAGAACTTTATCTTGCAGTATATTGAGGATGGATGACAATGTAAAACCTACACACAGTCTTGACAGTTAACACACACTGATTTCAGATAGATAGCTCCTATTCTAAATTTAGTAGGGGAACAGGCAAGTAATGATAGCTAGGCTGAACAAACAACAGTTGGGACAACATCATTTTATCATCGCTATCTTCATCTCTCCTCCCCACCACTTTTCTTCCTCTCCTTGGTCAAACACCTTGGTTGGATGTTAATTTACTTTGTCTTTGTAGATCATCTAGCTAAACAATGCCCTAGTTGAAAGAGAGACCTTTTGGCCACAATGCAGTAACCTGATTTAAATGACTGTTATGTTTTAGAAAACTGCTTATGCATTAAATGACATACTGTCGCTTGCTATACATTTCATTTGACCAAGGTTATCTTACATAGACCTGTCACTAAAATGTAGATGCACTCATAATTCCTTAAAATTGTACAACCACTGCTTCTAGAAAGCATGAGGTATAGTTTGACACAGGTTATTTATTCCATTTTTAAAAGATCTCATACTATTTCCCATGAGAGCTCATGATTGGTTTAACCACTTCAAGTCACTATTTCTAGTGTAAATAATGACACATTGTCACAGTAACTCATAGAAGAAATGGTATTAAGATTGCATTGTCTTATGACACTTCAGGTAATAAATAATATGTTTGTCACATGGAACCATAATTAGTGTGTGCCATATAGGCCATCAAAAAACCTATATCTTCACACTGCTAGATGATGCGCATGACATGGAGGATATCAGTTCAAAAATGTATCAACTCATAAGACATATTAGCATCATTTGTAGGTTTTCTTCATATTAATGATTCATTTCATTCAGAACTCCAATCCATTTTGTTGTTCACAATAATTGTCTCTGAGAAAACATTAATTTATACTACTAATTTACAATATCTTTTATGAAACACAGGCTCAGTGAAGCTGATGGCAAAATTTTCATTTCGACCCTGAGCAATGTGCTCACTGTATCCTCCAATAATCTGTTACGTTCTGTATATTCATATATATAACACTAAACAAAGCCTACTAAATGTGTACAGTAATTTGTTCAAGTTACATTGTCAAATGTTATTTACTTTGCCTCCAGAATTCCCCAGTCCTGTATATGATGGGCATTCTGGGCATGGATATACAATACGATAATGTTTTAGGCCATCCTCCTTTAAAATGCAGCTAATAAAATCTATTGAGAGTCATAAATAAAAATCCCTGATTTTTTTAAGCTCTGCATGTACCACAAATGGTGCTATTAAATATGATAAAAATCCATAAGATCAGAAAGGTTTTTTCAAACTATCATCAGATATCAATTGCAACCCAACTTGTTCTGTCCAAAAACGCCCCCCCCAAAGTATTATATTTTAATTGCACAGTTAACCAGGCCCAGATATGTGGGATGTTTATTTCGCAGAATCAGCTGATATTTTTTGCTGAGCTTCAGCCTACCTCTTAGGCCTGTTCCTCTGGAGACATCACATTGTGTCCCAGAAGTTTTCTACTTCATTGATTGTATCATTATTTGTTTGCCTAGGGTACCTTTAATGTACTCATTACTATGGTTACATATATAAAACAAAGAAGTCACAATGTGGCCCAGATTTTTTAGGGGGAAGGTGGGTCAGCTTTCTCTCATCACTTTAGATTAGATTGGATTATTAAGGATACAGTTATATCTTCCTGATTTTAGAGTGAATCTGAAAACAGGTAAGAGCTGTACAGCAAGTCATTTGTTTTAACCTAGATAAATGCACTCTCAAACAACTACACACAATACACACTACTTATGCTGCCCAAATGCCCTGACATGCTTTTGCAACTTCCGCTGTTCTTGTGACAGATAAAGGGAGGGGCAGAAGCTGCATATATCCACTATGTGAGCTAAATTCTCTTTCCTACCAGTAAATATTCAGATGATCCACCTTCAACAAATGGAGTCTTTTAGAATTTCTCTTAGAGTAGCCCCTGGTGATGCACAAGTCCACATATCATTAAAACAAGCCATTGTCACAAAACCACAATGGCCCAAATCTTAGCGTATTTAAAGGCTTCTATGTGCTACTTTCACATTTGTACATCTTTCCACTTCCACTACTATGCTTGCCTCTGAGCATGCTCAGCAGTGACTGCTCTGTGAGCAGTGGACAGAATATATTGGAATAGTAGGAAAGCTTTTGTCATAGTCTCCCACAACATTCTCATTAGCAGGGATCCTGGTTTATTCTGATTTTTAAAAAAATCCCAATTTCAGATTTTAAAAGTTACCCCAAATCCATATTTTCCATGATTAAAATGAAACCACTAATATATAGATATTCATTAGTGATAAATAAATATATATTAGTGTTGTTTCATTTTAATCACAGAAAAATGTGGATTTTGGGTTACTTTTTTTAATCCAAAAATTGGAGATTTTTTTTTTTAATCAGAGAAAACTAGGATCACTGCTCATTAGTAAACTAAGGAAATAAATCTAGATTAAATAAATTATATTTTTAACTGGTTGGATCATCATGCACACAGAGTAGTCATCTACGGTCTAACTGGGAGGAGGTATAGTATGGGATTCCCTAGGGGTCTGCCTGGAATTTCAAATGAAATTCAATATGTACATATGCAAAATCTTGCATGTAGGATGGGATAGTCACGTATGGTAACTGGCCTGGGTTCAGTACTGCAGAAAATGGTTTGGAAGTCATAGTGGACTGTAAACTGAATCTGAGTCAACAGTGTGCCCTGGTTCCAAGAAGGTCAGTTGCACATTGGACAGTGAACTGAACTGTTACTTGTAAAGCAAAGTAAGTGAATGTTCTGGAATATCTCATCTGGGGTACTGTGCCCACTTTTGGTAACAACATTTCAAGAAATATCATGAACAGCCCAGTGGGCACTAACAAAAATAATTAGAGAAAACATAACATATGGGGAAAGGTTGGAGAAAGAATTGGGATGAGGGAGGATTTGATAACAGTCCTCAAATACCTGAAGGTTGTTTGTAAATAGGATGGTGACAGTCTAGTCTGTGTAGTTCTAAGGGGCAGAAAAAGGAGTAAATGGCAAAAAGGGAAATTTAGGTTGGATATTAGGAAGAACTTTCTCACACTGGGCACTTAATAGGAATAGGTCTGTGTAAAGTGGCAAATATTCACTTCTGATTTTGGGCCTACTTGGAGGGACAACGATTTGGTTCAGTGATTTGAATCACTGTCCCAATGCGATTTGGTTGAATCAGACCCAGCGCTACTATGGAGATTGGGCCATAGGGTAAACAGGCAGCAGTCCTCACCATGCTAGACACAGCTGCCTCCAGCTGGTAAGTCTATTGTGGTGTGTGGAGGGGGAAGGGAAAGGGCACAGTGGGGGGCAGATCAATGCCCCCACAGTGAGGGAGGGATTTGAGTTGGGGCCTTGGACAAGCTGCCCAGCCGAGGTGGGGAGGCATGAGACTTGGGGGAGGGGAGGCTCCAACCACTGCGCACTGCCATGCACCACCAGTCTGGGAGGGTATGGGAGCGGGTGTGTGCCCCTAGATCTGCATGGAGTGGGCTGGGCCAGGCTGAGCTCTGGGAGGCTAACTCCTTTCAGACCAGAGCAAGCCACACCTGCATCATGCCCGCACCCCCACCCCAGCTGGACAAGCGGCAGCAGGCCATAGCTCCCACTCCCAGCAGTGCCGCACCTGCATCCCGTGCCCCCTGGCCCTGGCTGGACAAGTGGTGGCAGAGCAGAGCCCCCAGTCCCAGCACTGATGAGGACTGCTGTCTGCTTAGTCTATGTCCAAATCTCTGAATCAGTGCTGAATCTTTTCCAAATTGTTTTGGAGGCTTTCAATTCAATTCAATTCAGAACTTTTAATTGGTCTCCAAATCAAATTGGCTACCGAAGCTTCACACAGTCCTAGTAGTTAAGCATTGGAACAGGTAGTACTCAGGTAAGTGACAGGGGCCAGGGCAGACTTAGGAACAAGGGGGCATCATGGACACCTACAGGAGGCCTCAAATGCCTCTACACAAATGCTCAAAGCATGGGGAATAAGCAGGAGGAACTCACCCTTCTGCTACCTAGCAAAAACCCAGACCTAGTGGAGCTCACAGAAACCTGGTGAGATTCTACCCATGACTAGGCAGTGGACATCCAGGAATACAGACTGTACAGGTGAGACAGAGCAGGGGAAAGGGAGTGGGTGTGTAGCGCTATACATCAAAGAGCAAATACACATCCTCAATGATCAAGATGGGGTCAGAGGAGGAGCAAAATGAGGCACTCCAGGTAAGAATACGAGGGAGGCATGGGGAAAGGGACTTGATAATGGAAGTCTACTACAGACCGCCTCACCACGGGGACGAGCTGGACTTGGAACTCTCAGGTCAGCTCACGGAGGCTGTAAAGTCAAGGGATGTGGTTGTTATGGGTGACCTAAACTACCCAGACATCTGCTGGAAGGAGCAGTCAGCCAGGTCCAACTGTTCACTTAGGTTCTTTGCCAGGATACAGGACCTTCACCTAAACCAGGAGGTTCATAGTCCCACCAGGAGAAGTGCCTTGCTGGACTTGGTCCTTGCTACAGGCCACAACCTGGAGAGGGGTCTGCAGGTACTTGACCACCTGGGCAACAATGATCATTGCCTGCTGGAATTTATTATACAGCGCAGGGTGGTGAAAGCAAGCAGCAAGGCAGAGGTTCTTGACTTCAGAAGGGCTGACTTCTGTAAGCTAAGAAGGTTAGTAGGAGAGGCATTGGGGTCTCAGAGCTTCAATGAGATGGGAGTCCAAGACAGGTGGTTGTTCCTCAAGGAGACGATCCTCCGAGCTCAAAGGGATTCAGTCCCATTGTGCACCAAAAGGGGCAGGAGTGCTAAGAAGCCCCCATGGCTTAGCAAAGGCATCCAGGGATGCCTGAGGGCAAAAAAGGAGACGTACAAACAGTGGAAGCAAGGGGCTATCACCAAGGAGGATTACACCTCTGTTGCTTGGGACTGCAGGAAGGCGGTTAGGAAGGCCAAGGCTGAGATGGAGCTAGGGATAGCAACCAGAATTAAGGATAGTAAAAAGTCCTTTTTCAAATACATAGGAAGTAAGAAGAAGGCACCAAATAATGCGGGGACCCTATAGGATGGGCTTGGCAATCTGGTGATTGTGGCAAACAAAAAAGCTGACCTCTTTAATTAATTCTTTGCTTCCATATTCCTGAACAGGGACTGGGACATTTTCCCCACTAGAATTGCAGAAGGACCCAGGGGAGGCACTCCCATACCTAGGGTCAGAGGCGACCTTGTTAGGGAACTTTTGGAGGGGCTGGACGTGTTTAAATCAGTAGGTCCAGATGCTCTTCACCTGAGGGAATTGGTGGGGGTCATAGTGGGGACCCTGGTATGGCTCTATGAGCTCTTGTGGGGCACTGGCCAGGTAACAGAGGCTTGGAAAAGGGCCAATGTGGTCTCCATTTACAAAACAAGTAGAAAGGAGGACCCCGGCAATTATAGGCCAGTCAGTCTTACCTCAGTCCTTGGGAAGACCTTTGAGAAAACTATCAAGGAGAACATCTGCAAGTGCCTAGCAGGGGAGGTCATGCTTAGGAGCAACCAGCATGGATTCATTAAGGGCAGGTCCTGCCTGACTAACCTAGTTTCTTTTTATGATCAGGTCACAAAGCCCCTGGACAAGGGTGTTGGGGTAGATGTCACCTTCTTGGACTTTAAAAAGGCCTTTGACACAGTTTCCTACCATATTCTCTTAAGAAACTTGGTGGGTCAGATGGGTGGCAAACTGGCTAGTTGGTCGCACCCAGAGAGTGGAGGTGGACGGGTTGTTTTCGACCTGGAGGGATGTGGGCAGTGGAATCCCCCAGGGTTTGGTCCTGGGGCCTGTACTGTTCAACATCTTTATCAGTGATTTGGATGTGGGTGTGGAATGCACACTTTCCAAATTCACTGATGGTACCAAGTTGTGGGACAAGATAGGCACACTGGAGGGGAGGGACAGAATCCAGCTAGATCTAGACAGGTTACAGAAGTGGGCAGATGAGAATAGGATGAAATTCAGTGCAGACAAGTGCAAGGTACTACATCTAGGGAGAAGGAACCAGCAACAAACCTATAGGCTGGGAAACACCCTTCTTGTCAACACGGTGGAAGAAAGGGATCTTGGAGTCATTGTTGACTCCAGGATGGACATGAGCCGCCAATGCAAGGAAGCGGTCAGTAAAGCTAACCACACCTTGTTGTGCATCTACAGATGCATCACAAGCAGATCCAGGGAGGTGATCCTTCCGCTCTATATGGCATTGGTCGGGCCACAGTTGAGTACTGCATCCAGTTCTGGGCACCACACTTCAAGAAGAATGTGACTAGCATTGAGAGGGTCCAGAGGAAGGCCACTCTCATGGTCAAGGGGCAGCGAAGCAGGCCCTACGAGGAGAGGCTAAAGGGTCTTAACCTATTCAGCTTCCACAAGAGAAAGCTGAGAGGGGATCTGGTGACCCTTTACAAAATCACCAGGGAGGGCCAGGGAGAATTGGGGGAGGCTCTGTTCCCCTGGGTACCACCAGGGGTTACTAGGAATAATGGCCACAAATTGTTAGAGAGAAGGTTCAGACAGGACATCAGGAGGCATTACTTTACAGTTAGGGCTGCCAGGCTCTGGAATGGGCTCCCAAGTGAGGCAGTACTCTCTCCTACCTTGCGGGTTTTCAGGAGAAGGCTGGATAGATATTTGGCTGGGGTGCCATGGCACCCATTCCTGACAGGGGCAGGGGATCGGACCTGATGATCTGTTTAGGTCCCTTCTGACCCTAAGCACTATGAAACTATGAAACTACTATTATCTAGAGAGGTTGTGGAATTTTCATCCTGGAAGTTTTTAAGACAAGGTTAGAAGGACACTTATCTGGGATGGTATAGACTGAGATAATGCTACTTTGACCAGGATTAGACCAGATAGTCGCTCGAGGTCCCTTTCAGCCCAATTTTTCTATGCCAAGTGAAAGGTAGGGCAGAGTGGCATGTTACAGACTAACTGCTTCAAAGAGGCCTGCACTGTTAGATGCTATCAGTAGCATCTGACTAAAAAAAGGTCTCAGTTTACGAAACGTCATACCTTTCTGAACCAGTTAATTTCTAATGTATCATGCTGTCCTATCTTCTGCATGACTTCAGATTAACATAGCTAACCAGCTCTGTGATTATATGCCAGAGAAGGAGAGAGGGCCCTCCCACTTTTTACAGCAATGGTCTATTGGTAAAGGTACTTGTGCAGGGAGTGCCCTTCTTTAGCTGTATCAACAGTATACTCTTACAAGGATATATTGAATGTAGTAAAATGCTTTTTAAAATTCCCAAAATATTTTCCCCTATTTTTCATATATGATCTTTTAAATATTGAGATCTATAAATTATTTAATTGCAATGCTGTATGTCAAGTGTATAAACCAATATTTAATAAACATTTAATGCCAAGATAAATACAATAATTAAAATGCACAGAACACTAATTTTGCTAGTCCAAAAGTGAATCCATTCTGCCTGAATCATTTTAAAATGTCAAAAAACATACTTGAACTATTTGTACTTAATGATTTGAATAGTCCTACACAGCATGCATGATCAGCTTTCTGACTTCATTATTAAATGTTTTGAAAGCACAAACATTGGACTGCTGTTGATGGTTTTATCACTATTCATTTACTTGCAGGAATGTAGTAAGTGGAATTATTAAATATTTCTTAGTCTGAGTAATATAATATATTCAATTACAAAAAAACCCCAAAAAACAAAAACTAGACTTTTTCTAATTCTATCTTATGACCAGATTAGGTAAACAAATGGACAGAAATATATATTTCCCCCCCAAAAACCTTTAAAAAAACTATATTATTGAATATCGTTTGGCAAAAGTAGTATACTGGGTGAAACCCTCTTCCCCCCTCCTCCCAAGTGCTCCGATAAAGTTTCTCTTAGTAAACTAGAATCTATTATTAACAATGAAAAATTATGCAGCATGTAGTGTGTAAAATACTTTGCATGTTATGCTGCCAATTATGTTGTATCCACAGAGCCCTGTGGAAATTCCCTAGGAAGGTAAATGGACCCTGGAGAAAGCTTCTACTTTTTACCAAAAGTATAATGGAGTCTTTAATATCCACAAGGAGCCAAAAGAGCTTCTCTAATAAAATGAATTATTAAATCCAGACAAATAGTATGAAAGGAGAAATTGGAAACCAGCATCCTTTCATTCCTCTAGGTGATTTGTTGGGGACAGAACACAACTGTGTAGTAGTTCAGACATTCTGAGAAGTGAGAGAATTTTCTGCAGGTACAAGCAAAGCAGATTTTTAAATCTGGGTTTCATGCAGTCATAGTGAATGTCCTTAACATCAGATATAAAGAACACATTATTTAACTTATTAGGTATGTTTAGGGATCTAAGTGTGATGCTATTCCATCCTGTTCAAGTCCCTAAAGAAGTCATCAGTGTATCTTTGTAATACACCATTATGTTATCATTAAATTTGAACAGAAAAAAAAAAACAAAAAAAAACAAGGAGACTCACAAAGCTAGCTTTTGCATTAACTGTTTTTCAAGGGACTTGAGCAGGGTGGAATTTGACTTTCACTTAAGTGCTTAAGTCCAGTCCACTTAAGCACTTAATTTTCTTGCCATTTTCCAGTTGGTCTAATAAAAGGTATCATTTTGGAACCATGAGTTCTAGTTTCTTGCATGTCTTTTTGTCTCAGACCAGCACGGCTACCAAGTACACCCCTAAGTCTACTTATGCACCTAATAGGTGGAATAGAATCTGGCCCCTCCTCTTTATTGTTTTTTTGTGAATAGAACCTTTGTTCTTTTGTGACTCAAGTTCTAAAAATTGAAACATTTCTTTTGAGAGCTGTCAAAATGAAGTTTTGACATTTCTAAATGTGAATTTTACCTTTTTGTTTGTTGGAAACTATTTAGTGAATTTAAATTCAATTCAGTTCAACCAAACTTATCTCAATTCAACCAAAATTTCAATTTTAATAGAAAATAAACTATCAGCAAGTTTTCACTCAAAACAGAAAGTGATATTGTGATAACCGCCAGCTGTTATGAATCCTTTGATCCCCCTTTTTTTTTTAAAGCAGCATTCATACAGACTCATCTTTGGATACCGGGACAAATAGATTATGATGATTTTGTTATTCAAAGCAAATTTGAGAAGATAGTGTTGCTGCATGCTACCTTTTTTACCTATGTTCAAAGGACAGCATTCCACTTTTAGGTGATTTACCAAAAGTTAAAGTTCCTATTATACAGTGCTTGTATTCCATGTTGATAAACCTGTTTCTTACCCAAAGTAGATTTTCTGAGTTTGACTTTGCATCAGCTCTGAGAAGTTTCTGTCTGCCTCTCTATGGATTTAGAGATAATCTTATGAAATCTATGAAATCTCGGCATAGCTTGCCCAGGCCTATTTCTCATAAACATCACTTGAGACTTTATCCTTCACTTCTATCTAGTCCTGAATTTCTGAGGACACTGTTGTGTCCTTCGGTGGTAGATGAATGCTTGTCATGCTTTAGTGCTCAGGATTCTATAGTAATAGAACACAAATGGTCAGAGGGGCAGATTCTATTTCACCTATTAGGCATGAGGACTTTGGTACATCAGCGAACAGTTTTTCCACCCTACTTAAGTCCCTGAAAAACTTTTAATTCAAGAGGTATGAATGAATTATGGAGGGACATGAATGGGGAGGAGGGGAGGGAAAATTGCATCTACATACCTAAGTCCTCTTAAGCACAACTCTAGTCCATAGAGTACCATCCTTTTTCATCTTGTGCTACCACTAGTTGTCCCTGGAATGCCTGTGTCATGCACACTTTGGCACATGGCAAGTTACCCTGGGTGGGCTAGGGAAGGCTGAGGCCAGCACTGGGATAGGCTCAGCAGCCTTACCTAGAGTCCTGGAGGCCTTCCAGGACTACAGTAGTGCTGATCCTGCTGCCCTGAGCCTGGCTGACAGCTGGACTGTGGCTCTGGTTGGCTTGGCTCTGGTTTTGAGCAGTGCATGCTTCCCCTGCATGCACTGCTCCACTTTTTTTTTTCCTGTGAGTTCTTTTGACCCCTGGATAGTCAAGAGTCAACCCTATCCCCCGTACTGCTCCCTTGCAGTGCAAAGAGCAACTAAACATTCAGCATGTGGTGCCACAGACATGCCTGCAGAGCCACATACTGCACGGCTGCACTTGTCCGGATGCAGCCACACAGGGTATTTTTAGTGCTTACACATCTGGGGTACTCCATTCCTGGATATCCCTATGCATGTCAATGACTAGAGGGACTTTGCAGTCACACCAAATGAGCATGCACAATAGAGGCCATAGTCCTTACATGTCTAAAAATGAAGTATTCAGAACCCTGTAACTACCACATTTTGACCCAGGAACAGAAATGGGCTTCATGTATGCATTAGGGCTGTGCGGAGCTTTGGTTCCTGATTTGATTCGGTTGAGATTTTGTCTGATTCAGCAGCCAAATCTCTGAATCTGAACTGAATCAGGAGACCCTTTAATCTCTCCGAACTGAATCAGAACCCTCCGAATCGATTCAGAGAGATTTGGTAAGATTCGGTGATTTGAACATAGACACAGCTTTAAATGTTTTTTCTACATACCTGTAGGTACCAGGCAGCTCATGAATGCTGAGATGCTGGGGCAGATGGAGTGTCCCACAGCATCATGGGGAGCTCCCCAGTGCTCTCGGCATCAGACCCGGAAATGGACCAGAAGCCCTGAGGGACCCCACTGCCCACAAATCAGCATCAAATCTTCAGATTTGGATTTGGCCGAATCAAATTGGGGACAGCGATCCGAATCAACAGATCAAATAACTGTCCCTGATTCAGGTTGAATCCAAATCGAATGCAGCCCAATTCGCACAACCCTAGTATGTATGCCAATCCGTCTTTTTCCCCAAAGCTCAGTGGCTTAGACACTTACCTGAGATGCTGGAGGCTCTGGGATGCTCATTGCCATCATGGAGCTTCTTTCACTTCTCACAACAGTATTATAACTACCATAGGTCCAAGCTAGAGCATTCACCTGAGATATTAGTAGTCCTAGGGGTTGTAATGAGGCTTCTGTCATTTTGCAGCACAGTACTCTTAACTACCACACCACGGCTCAGCCATTATTCTGACCCTTCTCCACTGCTCCTTTTGAAGCTGAGCCACTAATATATCCATTGAAGAAAATCAATACAGAGCAGTACAGGGGAAGCTCTCATTTTGTTCCTGCCAGTCTGGGTGCATAGTTAGTCACCCATGTGCACAGGGCTACATGTCCAGCAACACAATATGCCTGTACACTTAAGTATATAAAAACCCAAACATCTTACATGACTAGAATATAATAGAATACCACTCATGTATATTTTTTCCACCTATGTCAAATCAGTCCAAATAATTATGTAGCTGGAATCTCTTTTGGACTGAAAGAAGATATTTTTGCTTCAGCCTGGGGGAGCAGGTGAACTGATAAGAAGTATATATGTTTTATACCTCTATGAAGAAATGGACTGTGAATAATAGATATGATTTATATTTTTGTATATGCACCTAGATGTTCAATGGAAGTACTTTATAAATTGAGGAAAAAATGTTTTTAAAGGTATGTTTGCACTTTTACAAATGACTGTCCCAGCTAATAAGACGCTCTGCAGTTATTAATTTTCCCTTTTCTCAGGTAGGGATTCCTATGTCTGATGATAAATAGGAATAGCCCAGAAAAAAGTTTCTTTAATGAAACAGCACCACAACTTTTTTGACAGTTCCAATCATTCACTGCACAACAAACAAAGATGTGCTAGAACAGAAATAACCAGGATAAACTATACTATCTTGTGTGTCATTTAAATATTAGCTTGTAGAATAATTTACCTTGTTGTAAAGGTTACCCATTTATCTCTAACTCCACTTAGCAGTATTACAGGAGTTGGAAACTAGGAGAGGCTTACATTGCAATTTGTAATTTTTATTATTATTATTATCATTATTTGTTTGGTGTCTTTCCTTTTTAATGGGATCACAGCCTCAGTCCTCATTTGGCAGCTGGCTTCTTTCAAGGGATTTTTACTTAAAATATTTTTTAAAAAAATATTATAATTTTACTGCTCAATGAACCTTGCAATAACAACATTTTAGCATCTATCCACCATGGCAGATGGCAAACTAATGAGGCCTGCTGTAGCTGCATACTGATATGTTCTGTACACAACACTTCTGCGCTCCAAAGGGAGGTCAAAGAGTAACTTTTATTTATCTTCTTTGTTTTATTTGATCTTTGAAAACCATAAAACAGATTATTAGGGAAAGCACTTTTTACACCTTTTGATTAGTGTTACTAATGTTTATTACATGTGATCAACTTGCAGAAGTAAAAGAGAGTTACTATTTGCAATATGTTTTTGTTTGCATGTTTTAACAGTAGACTTCCATTCTCAGATACTTTAAGGAATTATTTTTTAAATGCACCTAAGAATACAACCTTAAATTGCTTTTGCTGCCCATTTGTTTAAGTCACCTCAGTGAATTTTAGCACTTTTTTGTTAGTTTTCCGGTAAATTCAGTATATAATTAACATTTTTACATGATTTCTGGGCCAGAGCAACAGTAATTTTATTTTATTTTATTTTATTTCCCCACTGGCATTATAGGATGCAGATCTTGGACAATTTTCATTAAACCTAGTGGAAGGTCAGCCTAAGAATACACTTTTAGGTAAAAGTGACCGGCTGAACACTAACTGAATACAATGATGACAAACCATGAATCTCTTTTTGCCTGATTCTGTCATTTTCACTCCTTCTAGTTTTGATGGAGCTGCTAACAGTTATGACCTGTTCAACATCAATAAAGGTCAGAGAACCTAGCCCTTGATAAATGGCATCTGGACTATGTTAACAGACATTAAATCAAGTTTCATGCTATCCCGATATTCCAAAAGTTATTTCTTAACAGATTAACACTATTAACAGATTTTAAATACGTGTTTGTAAATGGTTTTTAAGTGCACATATTTGTGTGATTAAATAACCTAAGAGATAATTTTGATGGTGATGCAATTTTAATCTCTCTCTAGTCCATATAGTTACCTTGTACAAGATTATGTCATTGTTATTTTATTACTAAACATAGTGTGTTTGATATAATTTTGAATTTTTCAGTGATTAATTTACAAAGGTCTAACATCTTTTTTTTTTTAAATTCAACTGTACTTCTGCTGTAATATTTTAAATCCTTTTGGTAAAATTATATTTTTTATCTATTGCTTATGAGACATATACAAGTAGTTTTATTTAAAATCAGTTAATAACTGCATGCAGCCAGAACTGAAGGATTCTTACAGTACCTTGGCTATGTAATGTTTTTGATAATGATATCAGAGCTATTAAAATGGATATTTTGCCTATAAATAACTTAAAACCCCATTGTCTTTTCTTTATAGCCTGTATAAATTCATAAACCTCATTGCATTTACTCTGGATTCCACTAGTATGAAAGGACACACAGAATTTACAGTAAGAGATTTAAAACCTGATTTTGGTTGAACTTACGTTTCATAAAGCACAACTGAAATATTAGAGCATAATAATAAAAGGATACATGTCTCTTTTGCTTCAAAAGTTAGATTTGATCATTATGGGCTCCTATAAACATGTGCAGAACCTTATCCAATGCACTGGAGCACACAAATTGATACACTCTGGTAGCCTTCCATGCCATGTGTATCAGCGTCGCTGCACATCTCCACGCTGAAAACATGGCAGTGGGGCACTTTGAACTAAAACACATTTGATGAGCTTCAGTTCAAAGCGCCCCACTGCTATTTTTTCAATACGGGGCATGCAATGATACTGATACACATGATGTGTGGATGCTTTTAATTAGTGCAGCTTGCTAATTAAAGTACCCAGTGCTGTGTCCCCCTACACCTATAAAAACGCCTGATAGTTCTTTCCCAAAGTCCCCATTAACTGCTTTCAGTCCGGTAGATTGCCATGAAATGACCTGCGTGAAACAGTTTTCTATTTAAGAAAAGCAATAGTCAGAGGAGGGAAAGACTGTCGCAGGAGATACCTCTATTCTTACTCCTTTCTGGCAGCATCTACACGAGACGCTTATTGATGAGTAGCTTGTTACTACTGCACAGTAGCTCATTAGTTAGTACCACAAGCCATGAACTGTGACACGATGCTACTGCACAGTAGTAACAATCTATTGCGTGGTAGTAATGAGCTACTGCACAGTCAGCATCACCAGGAACTTGTGTGGGGATGCTACTGCTCAGTAATGCTAGTTACTGCAGTCATTTAGTACTTGGATATGCACAGTAACAGTCAACGTATCATGTAGACGTAGCTTCTATAATTTTAAAAGGCATATTCTTATCTTAATCTTTTTTTTTTGTCATCCATTGATTTCAGTGGAAAGATTAAGCAAACAGGCTTCTGATTTCCTACATAATTAAATCTTGTATAACTATATAACTATGGTGTTGATTTACAGTAAAGCAATTGTTATCTCTAATAATAAAATTAGAAGACTGTATATGTACACTGACTTGTTGCTAATGTTGTCTTCTTCTACCAAGAAAATGGAAGTACTAAATGCTTCCGTGAGTCTGAGATCCCATTCTTCCACTGCACCCAATTCAATCTTATAGATCCTAGTAGCAATGCTTAAATCAGTGTCTCCTTAAGGGAAATAACACTACATATTAATTTTACAAGCTCTGAATTTCTATGTTTATCTACATATTATTTAGGGAATATTTAATATGTCTACTTAATATAAGAGGCTTTTAAGAATATCATTAAAAACTGAGTAATCTATTCATTATCTTAATAATTTGCCATGTAATGCAAATTATAGTCAGAAGCTGCTCAATCAATGTATTTTTAGAAAAATCATGCAGAGAATCAACATTAAACAAGTATTTGCTTTCAATTAGGAATGTGTGATTTTCTTACAGCCTATCATTTGAAAATATAATTTGCACACTAATTGTAAATTGCAAAGTCATCTTGTACACAGGTTTCCTGATAGTCTTTCATTTAAAAAAAAAATGTGTTCTTGTATCTCTAGATGGTGCTATTACCTCTATTGCAGGCAGTAATACAGACAACTTTGCTATAAAATTATAGAATATTCTAACAAAGACAGGACAACTAGAACTAAACAACTTACTGTAGAAAAATTATTTCTGCATTTGCTGTAGGCCACAAAGCATATGTTGTCAAATGATTGTACTTAGGAGAAAGCTACTTTTGTGCTGTATTTAATAGGAATAACAAACAAGTATTATAAATATAACCCACATTTTTTAGGAAATATATGGCCAGTTCTTAATTGGATGCAAGTTGGAAAACATGTATTAAAGTCAAGGAAACTATGTTAATTTATGCAAATTGAAGGTCTGGGCTTTAGAATGGATATTCCCTTACACTGTTCTTATGCCTTCTAATTTGATTTATTTACCCTTAGGTACATTAGAAGGGATGTTCCACCCCTTTCCTAAAGTTGGCCCACTGGGCAGCCAACTGGGAAAGATATGGGGAATCAAAGGGTTATCAAATCTAAAGTAACCTGCCTCTTTGGCTGAGTGAGGTGGTTAACATCCTGGAAAGAAGATTACTGTGAGTTCTGGCCAGTGCCCCTGATGTTGGTTTAGCATATTATCCAGGGACTCCTACCCCCAAAGAAACCCATCATAAAGCTGTGTAACCACAAGGAGAGATTACACATGCCATTAGTGTTCAGCCATAAATTGCAGAGTTTATTGTTCTGTAGTTTATTGCTCCTGGAAAGCTCCCAGGCGCATGGTTTACACATGCTCCTGGACCGCAGCACACTGAGCTGGGTCAGAGCAGCCACAGCTGGCACAGGACCCAGGGGAGGTCAGCCTGCCAGCCCAGGGCTGCTCTGACCAGGCTCAATGCGCTGCAGAGGAGCTGGCTCTGGCACTAGGGTGCTTCAGCGTGTGGGTAACCAGCAGGCAGCCCCTGCACAGAAGCGCCTTTGTTCCCCAGCCAGCTGCATCAGTGTCTATGCATGCACTGTTACACATGAAAAAACTCCAAAGCAGGGTAGTATTTGTATTTACAAGTGCTACCTTGCTTTAGAGTTTATTCCTTTTGTACACCCTAATAGAAGCACACATGTAGAAGCTGAGACATTTGCTATGCAGTTAATTAGTCAAATGGGAAGCAAATGTCTCATGTAGATGTGCTTGGAAAGGAAAGGAAACAATCCTTAAAGCTTGGTTGAGGATTATTTTACAAATTTTATTGATCAAATATACTCACCTTAGTGCCCAGGTTTTTTTTCCAGTTTGAAAACTAGTTGTATTATAGAGACAACTTCTAGTGCACCAGTCCATTCTAGGGTCTGTCACTATTGTAAGGATTTCTCTTTGAGTCCTTAAATTAATATTTGAAGCTGTTTTTAACAGCACTTGATTATATTTATAATTGGGTTTCAACACTATTACTCATTCAGAAAAAGCGGGAGCAGGAAATACATTGTGATCAGTACAGATGTTTTCTTAATAAAAATGCAGGAACATTATGGGCAGTAATCTGTTTTACCTAGTGGATCACCAAAATATGGCCTAAAACTAACTCTGAGTTACCCAACTATAGTGTAGGACAAATTATGTTACCTTGTCTGGCTGCATAAGTACCCCCATTATGGGATCAGGATCACTATCTAGAAACATTCAGTCATTTCTCTATTTCTACAAGTGGGGGTACTTACATGCCCAGATGGGGAAATAGAATCACGATTACACTTTAATTGGATAACTCAAAACTTGTCCCAACCTGCACTTTGAAACAGAATTCCACCTTATTTATATTAGATTACTTATATAATTTCCCCCACTAAAATCAACAGAATTTTTTTATCATGCTTTTCACAGGGACCAAGATTTCAGGCTAGCCTCAAAACTCACAGAAGTCAGTAAGAGTTGGCTCAGTGACTGCAGGAGACAGCACCAGGGTCTGAATCTCCTTTCTGAAGAGTGCCTTTTAATACATCCAGGCAAGGGAAAATACACCTTTAAACTTTGCTAAACTTCTAATCACAGACTCCAACACTTCTCTTAACCTGGTATTTTTAAGAGCACGTTGTCATGTGTAATTAAGATGGACATCTTCAGGAAATGAGTGTGACACTTTTCTGAGCTGAAGTGCAGATCTTGCAATTAAGCATAAGCTTTTTTAGGCCTGTTTGACACTTCGTTTGCATTTTTATAGGAAAGGAGAAATAGCAAGGAAAAGCAAATCCTTCTATAATATCTTTGGTTTGTTACATTATTGGTTTTACAGCACTGGATGTTTCTCAGTCCCAACCACCATGTCATTCAGTTCATGGCCTTTGCTTCCTGGTTATATCCCTTTTAATAAACTCATCTGTAGACAACACAACACTGTATTCCTATACCTGTCTGCTGTACAGCTTACTTTCAGCAGTAAAAATCATACAGTATGCATAAATAAAGCATGTAGGACCCAGTCCAAAGCTCACCAGAGAAAAGCGGAGTCTTCCCATTGACTTCAGTGCACTTTGGGTCAGGCCCCAAGAGTTAGGTGAATACTGCAGAACAATCTATAACAACATTCACCTGAATATTTAAACACATGCTCTTACCTTGTATTCCAAACCTTTTGTTTCCTTTCTGGTAAGCATTATACTGAAAGAAATCTTCGGAAAGTTATTTTTTAAGAGAAAAAAACCCCCAAATTTTAATCAAATGCTCAGAACAGTCATATTCAGTGTTTCACTTTTTATGCCCTATCAATCAATATGTACCCTTCGATGTTCAACTTCTCTCACTACTGAGATGTGTGAGTTTCTGTTGGTCTGACAAACTAAATTAGGAGCGAAACAACCCATTACAAAACCCTCAAACAAAACTTTGAATAAGGGGCTTTGGTTTACTTTTAATATAGCGTTTTAAAGTCCCTACTTCCAAATTTTCTGGGATAATGCCAAACCAAAATTGTTGATCTTGAACCTGAGACTTAAGACCTAGGTCTCAAACCTATGAATTTGGTTCTGGTCTAATCCTAGTTTGACTGGATTAGAAAGAATGTAAGAGGTAATTGTAGCTCATGTACACACCAGAAATACTCAAAACCTTTTCTGCATGTTGGAGGAAAAGCCTGGATTATGACTACAGCTAAAGAAAAGATGGGTATTTCTGTATTTGAATGGGGGCTTTTTTGGAGCATTTTAAGCACCCAATTTTGAAAAGGCTTACAAATATGCCATAATTTAAGCAGGTGAGGAATATATTTGTAGTCAAAACTCATGAGTCAGACTGGGATTTTTCAGGTGTTTGTGATTTCTCTAATTACATACAGAACCGGCAGCAACTCACTAAAGCCTTTTTTGCTCCAGCTTTTACTTATTATCTATTTATCTATCTATTTGATTCTGACTGCTTTACTTCCTGATTGGTTCAAGCCAGAAAACATTATCCAAGACCTTCTGTATAAATAGATAGGTAAGCACTAAACAGGTATCAGTATAGGGAAACAAAAGGAGGGGTGTGTGTTGTTTTATACAGATTACTAAAAGGTACTATAGGTACCCTGACATAAGTGTTGTTTTATTTTAAAGTGATTTCAGAAAGGAAGGAGCCTTTTAGATGAGTTCAGAGAAGCTGAACCCATGTATTTGATCCATATGGAAGAAGCTGCAAAAATAACTGATAGTTGGGTAGATAACAGAGGGCTTATTGGCAAATAAATTGTGAGACCTGCTACTGAACACAACAGCGGAGGATAAGAAGGTAAGACAACTTATAGAAACCTGAAGGAAGCTAGTAGTAGTTTAAATCTGTTGTGTTAAGGAGCCAGTATAGGGCTTCAAAAACTGATTTTTTGGGGGGGGCAAACTGCTGTGTGTATTAGAAGAGGTAGTGTGTGCATTTGTAATGCCATGGATGATCATGCTGTAGTTAATGAAGGCTTAAAAATAGAGCAGGAGGTGAAATTTTCTTTGACTATAGAAAGAAAAGGACAGATAATGGTATACTGAGAGAGAAGAAATGATAGAATTCATATATGGCTAAGACCAAAAAACAAACAAACAAAAAAAGGACTTCTCAAGTTGTAGTAGAAACAGTGAGCCAGAAATGATTAGTGGTGCTGACAAGAATGGAGAAGAGACAGTGGGAAAAGTTCTGGGTAGAAGTTCAGTTTTCTTTTCCAAAAATCTCAGAGCTTTGAGGGGATGGCAGATAAGAACTGCTTATGCATGGAACTGATAAGCATTCTATGTAAATTGTTTCTGAATCATCAAATTACCACATTAAAGTGCCATTTTGTAGACCAGGGGTTCCAAAACTGGCATGCTTACCCCTGGGGGTATGCCAGTCATCTCTGGTGGGTATATGGGAGAAATTGTGTAATGGAGGATTTAATTTTCAGTGTAGTAATACTTGGCATTTAAGGGGTTAAAATGCAGAACATATGCTGGTAGTGGTACATGGGCATCTGGTAAATCTGGAAGGGGCTGTGCAATAAAACAAGTTTGTGAAACCCTGATATAGCCCCACTCTTCTAGGTGTTGGTTATATCAATTAGATACAGAGGCATGTTTTGGGTGGTTGGGGATCATTCAGGAGGCAGTGACGAAGTGTTTGCAACATGTGCTTACCTTAAAAGAAACAGTTCCATTGGCTAAGTAGAAGTGGGTAGGAGCTGCAGTAAGACATCTTCCTTCTCCTCTGTCTATTGAGAGGTTATTATGCATACAGACTTTAGCCCAAACTGGATCCATCTCCTTGTGAACACATAAGTAATGTATTTTTCATGAAATGTGATACAGAATAAGTACTCTATTCATTTTTCCTTTTGTCTCAAGGCTTTCAGTTATTTACTCCTGAATATGCACATGAACCAGCCAAAATGCATCATTTTAGGAACTGTATAAAGAATTTAGGTATTGTCAGACTTGTACACAAAATATTTTTAACTCAACATTATGCATTCTACCTAATTAGTACTTAATCATCATTTACACTTGAGTTGAAAAGCTTGTAAATAGGCTATTTCTGATCCAAATAACACTAGGCCAAATTTACTTCTCAGTGGGGTTGCACAGCCATAACAGAGAGCAGAATCCATCTCATTATGGTTTCCTAATGGAGAATTACCAGGCTACAGCCTATTACTGCTTCTCCTACTGCTGCTGATTTTGGAGGTGTTGTTTAAGTGAAGTTGCTGCTGCTCCTTTCTCAGCATCTGGACCTGTACCAAAAGTTCAGAGGGATATAATTAAGGTCTTCATATGCCAAAAAGTGAATGGAAAAACTCTTGAAACATTACCAAGTAGTGTTTAGGGGCTAAGTTTTAAAAGAATATCCTGCCAGGAGTATAGGAAATGGTACAGGATGTGGAAGTCGTTAATACCATTGGGATATTTTAAGAGAATCAGACAGCTGCTCAGGAAACTGAAAACACAACACCATAGTCATTAGTCCTCATTCCTGTAGAGAAGTTGAAGTTGGGACCAATTCAAAGTGAGGGGCAAAGGAGCAGAGCATATCTCATTCTTCAAAATATGTACTTGAGGGGAAAGCTCAGCTGTCATGCCACATTAAACAAGTTTCTATTATGAGAACAAAACAGAAAACATTAAACCAGTAATTCTGCCTTAGATTTTACGGAGACCAGACCATCAAGATAGTAATACTCAACATTTACAAAACATAGTATTTTACATAGAATCTATGTTACTATACTTACACTGTAAATATAAAATGTATTTTAAACATGGTTTACATATGGAATGGTGATAAAATAGTTTCTTTGATTACACAGACCTAGACTTTGCTTTTCCTACTCTTGTTGAGTAGAGTCTTTACTGTATGGGTAGATCTATTAATTATGACTGAATTCCTTGAGTTATTAACAAGCATAAGTAAGCATGAATACTTAAGAATGAATGTTTTGGTCTGTTTCTGGTAGATTACCTGGTGGTTAAAGATTATAAATGGAAACCATACCTCCAGAGTTCAGTTCTGCAAATAGTGGGAGGGGGGAGCTAAGGGTAGCTTTTAGGAATGCAGTTTGATAAGCCACCTAACTTTTCTATACCCCACATTACATCTTTATAAGACAAGTGTCAGAATGCTTAGCAACACCTAATTAAGATAGTTGATTTCCAGCTTAGCATTTTATTACATGCTTGTAAAATCCCTTGAAAACCTTAAGTAATAGAGTATTATTTACTTGCTTAGGGCCAGAACCTATTCCACCTAATAGGTGTCCATTCCAAGTGGGCATCATTCCATTTTGCCTCCATGAAAAATGTGAACCATTACCAGCATTGTTTTGACACTGTTCACAACAGAATGGTGATACTGACCTATTTTGTCCAACAGCCTAGGGTTTAAAACACTTGCCTGAGCCATCAGAGGTATAGACCTTTAGAGGATTTAAACCCTGATTCCTCTATTATAAGATTGAATCCTAACCATCAAACTAAAAGAAAGTGAGCAACCCTTTATGGAATCTAAAGCACTGGGCCCTGAAAAAAGGAAAGACTGGGAATAGAAAGAACAACAAGTAAAAGAAGCCTATCCCTATAAATGAGATGGGTGTTGCCCTGTGGGGTCAGGGCAACTCTTAGGATCTAACTATTGCGCTGTTAGACAGAAGGGTGTGACACAATTGCATATATACAAACACAAATCAATTAGGGGTGCGCGCGCGCTCTCGTTCTCACTCATTCAGGCACATACACATCCAAACCAGCCTAGGCACATCCATACCTATCACCAATTCAAGCACATATACACTACACACCAAAAATTAGACAACAATCAGTTGTCAATACCCACACTCCATACACATACATGGATTACTAATTTGTATATCACGCACATGATGACACTATATACACACCCGTTCACACAGATATCACCCACCTACACACAAGTGAGTTCCTAACTTGGATGGTACAGTGTGTTTGTGTGTGCTTGGGATACCTGGGATACTTGGGGGAAGGTTAAGGTGAGAAAGAGAGAGTTAAAGTGTAGGGAGTAAAAGCTGCTGCAAACAGGATTAGAACCAGTGGACTAGAGAGAAACTGGCTGAGGAACTGAGCCTTGGGGTTACTTAAGGTCAAGTGGCCCCAGGGTTACTCAGGCTCACTTGGTGCCAGGGTGGAAGCAAGGGAAAAATCCCGGTGGCAAGGAGGAAACAGGAGACGGGCAGAAGCTGGGAGAGCAGGGGAAAAGGCAGTGGGGACAAGGCAATAGAAGTGGCAGAGATCCAGGGAAAAGCAGTGGGGATGAGACAAAAATAGTGGCAGAGATAAGGGGAAAATGCACTGGGGATGAGACGGTGGCAAAGAAACAGGGGTTTGCAGGCAGAGAGGAGCCGCAGGAGTATGGGACACTTGTTGGAGGTGGCAGTGAGCCAGAAGCAGGAGAGGGAGAAATGAGACCGAAGTTAGAGGGGTGAGGAGCAGAGATTTGGAGTAGGGCCAGAACCATAGTAAAGCAAAACCCAATTCAGGGTTCCAAATAACTGTTTTATTAAATGAACACTGTACTGTACAGCTTGGTTCCCACATACACTCACACAATGGCAGCAGGAGAGAGACTCAGTAAAAGGGTTGGAGTCCAGGTAGGGAAGAGAAACGGAGTCCAAGTCCTTGGTTGAAGATGGGGTGGGGGTAATAGCTACCTGTCCAGGCTAGAAAGGGGTCTTTGTCCAGCATGTATTCTCCAGAGTGGGGTCGGTGGCAGGGCCTCTGGGTGGATAAGTGGTGTGGCATGGTGCTGGTCCAGATGGAGAGGGAGTCCCAAGGAGTCAGTCTTCACTACCCCTTTTTACGGTGCAGACTACCTCTGATCTCCTATGGGGAGGGCCTGTCCAGGCAATGTCAGTCCTGTTCCAGATGTTCTTACTGAGCTTGTGCAGCCTTGGCACAATGGTGGGTTGCCTCATCTTTTGTTTCTTGAATGCTGAGGGTGGTTCCAATGGCTGGGTTGTTGGTCTAGGTATTGGTTTTGATGGTTCAGTCATTCAGAGGAAGCTATTTTTAGACCTACTGCCACTGTCTCTCAAGCGCCTTCATTTGTTCCCATTCATTCAGGAAACATGTTACACAGGAGGGGTAGGTGTGAGTCGTGGGTTGCACAATGGGGCATGGGAACAAGATGGAGACTTGACAGACAAAATGGGAACTTGACATGACTTATGCTACCTTACATATGTAGGCCTAAATCACATAGTATCAGCAAAACAGTAATATAGAACAGTAAAAAATCAATATAAACATAATTAGATAATATTAAGACAGAGAAAAAACAAAACAAATACAGCTTGCTACCAAAATAAAATGCTGAAGCTTATCCTATGTCTTGGCTCACTTATACTTATCTATAGGGAATAGAGAGGGAGAGAAAGTTGAAGATATGGTTGGGGAAGGGGAGGGAATGCATTTTTTTTTTTTTTTAAATGAGAACCCAACAAAACTAGGGATTTTACTACATGGGCACTGCCTGGAAGAGATTAAAGAGAGGTTATTTGTGCATTTTGTATTAAATAATCATTTGTGGGGGGGGGGAAGCCTGACTCGGTGCCACTGAAATTGGAGAGCAAGCTTTGTCACATGGTGGCCACCTACTTGAATCTACCTTCTAACAAAGCTGGAATATATGCTGATAATGTGTAATTTGGAAAGCTTTTTAGGGACTTTCTTCACTTTAAGATATATCTCCAAGCATGTTTTTCTAAGTTGCTTGGTTGA
>NW_005842086.1:1732856-1733916 GCF_000455745.1 Alligator sinensis | reverse complement strand
AGAGATTCAACTGAGGGGGGTTAAAATCCAGGTTTCCTATCTTGTTGGCAAGAGTTAACCAGTAACTTAGTTGTAGAAAATTTATCTTGATTAATCTTAATCAATGCTGTCTGTTAGGCATCCATGTGGATACTTTCCTTCTCCAGTCAGAAGTCATATGAAGACATCTACATCAGGAGGAAATAGCATTGTGATCAGGTGAAATATCCCCATTAAGAGAACAGAGAAACATTAGAAGATCTGTCTGTGAAGACATCTAATCACTGCCCATTAACCAGATTAGGAGAACTGTGTATTCTGAAAGGTACTGTGTATATAATGACATAGTCATATGCATGTGCTGCAGCATTGGGTGCTTTGAGAAGTGCCTGGCACTGCAACACATGCAGTTGTATCAGGGGAGAAATGTGTCGGTGCGTAGAAAATGGCAGTGGTCCCATTTTGAACTAAAACATCTTCCATGTGTGTTAGTTCAAAAGCGCACCGCCACCATTTTCTCCATGCTGATGCACACTTAGTCACTTACACAACTGTAAGCAACACTGTGCTATGTGCATCAGTTTGCGTGCAGGGCATGTTTGTCATGCTTTACATAAAGTGCTATAAATTTAGAATAGCAGTAAATTGACCAGATGTTAGCTATTCAGTGGACAGGGGTCCTAGCCTGCCTGCACTGGCCAAGGACAGCAGGTGACAGGCAGACCAGCACACCTCCTAGGAGGCTGGTGGCCCAGCCTCTCTAAGAAGCCCTGCCTCCCTCTTTCTCTTTTTTTTCCCCCCTCCCCCCCACCCCCCAGCTGGGGACTGTCAGCAGTGGCTGGGGTGTGAGAGGGGAAACCCCATGCCACGTGGTTTTCCCCCCCTCAGATTTCTGGATCAAATATTGGGGGGAGCAAGCTGGTTCCATAATACAGGGGGGCTTCCTTCCCCCCACCCCCCAGCCTCTTGACATCTGCAGCCAGAAGCACACTGGAAACTGGGGACCCTGCATCCCTGCAATGCAGACCTGGCCCAGCACTCACCCAAGACCCAAGCCAGCAATCTGGGGGGGGGGGTTGCA
>NW_005842086.1:1710095-1732751 GCF_000455745.1 Alligator sinensis | reverse complement strand
AGGGATTGGGGGGGGGGGAGCCCCCTATCATGCAGGCCTGGCCTGCTCTTCCACAACACCTGACCCAGCAATCCTGAAGGGAGGCCCATGTGGCACAGAGGCTCCCTCCCCCCCCCCCCCACCCAACCAAACAAAAAAGAGAGAGCGGGAAGGGCCCATGGGATGGCAGGGCAATGTGACCTGCCTTGACTCATGATGCAATATGGTATAGAGGTTTAATAAAGTGCTCTAACCAAAGTACTTTCGACTGATACCACATCCAACCAGGGTTAACTTAAGATGCATTCAGAAGTAAGTTTAGTCTGATCTGTTCACAGCTATAAGCTGTTTTCTTTGACCAAACAGAAGTGCATGACTGCAGACAGCTTAAAAATGTCCACTTGGGTGAAAATCTACCCCCTCATTGCATGAGGTATCACATAAGGGTAGTTCAAATTGCAGCATCTTTTGTAACTTGTCTGTGGAGTTCCTAACCTGTCATTGTTTTCAGAATAGGAGTGTGGGGGCAATGGGAGCAGTGGAAGTTCAGTTTGGTTTGTTTTGGTTTGTTCCCCCCCATACCTCCAAGGGTGGGCTGTGGGTTGGAGCCTCCCTGAGCTGGGGGGCTCTGATTCGCCCATCCCACCCTTCAGCACTGGTTGGGGAGCCCCAAGAATTAGTTCCCTCCACTGCCTTTCCCCTCTCCCATTCTGAAAACAGCAAGTGCTGGCAGAGAGCCCTGGCCATTGCTTTGGGAACCTGGCTGCAGGCTCCCAGTCCACAGCTAGATTCCCCTTCCCCCTTGAACCAACGGTGAACTTTTGTTTGGTCTGGGGTAATGTTGTAACTCAGAACACTTTACAGAAATTGTTCTGAGTTACAGCTGGGAGCTGCACTTCTGTCTACACCCTTGGAGCAGGATATGTGCTATGAATCTTGCCCCCAACCCCAAAGGTGGGCTGTGAATGTGTATTCTGTTACAGCTATAAAGTGCTTTCTGCATGCTTAATGCACAACAAGTGTAATGTCTACCTAAAGACTAACTTGTTTCATCTTCAACTATCTGCCACATTCCATATTTTGTGTTTGCAAGTAAGTATGGGTGGATAAACATTCTCAAGAGCAAACATCTCAAAAGACCAGAGACAAGGGAGAGACATATGCTTAGAATTGCAGAAAAGTAGGGCTGGAAGGCACCTCAGAAAGTCACTTAGTCTAACTCCTTGCTCAAGGCAGGGTCATCCCTATAGAAACCATTCCAAGCAAGTATTTGTCTAACCTACTCTTAACAACTTCCAAGGATGAAGACTTCACAACCTCTCTGGGTCAGGGATCAGCTACTTCTTGCCCATGAAGCTCAAGTGTTGGTGATAATTTGGCAGCAAAGGGTTTCTGCATTGATTCTTCACTACATGTCTTCTGAGGTTACAAGGGGTAACTGCATGCACAGCATTGGCTGGGGTGGCAGGAAGAGTCTGGGGCAGTGGCAACAGCAGCATCTGAGTCTGATGTACTAGCCTGCCACAAAATGAGCGGCATTGTTTTGGCCTTCCTCTCCTAAAGATGGCTGCCCCCTGTTATGGGTCACTTGTCTCAATGCTAAACCACTTTCAGAGTGACAAACTGCTTCCTAATATCCAACCTAAATTTTCTTTGTTACAACATAAGACCATTGTTCCTTGTCCTCTTTTCTGTGCCCAGGAAGAATAATCTGTCATAACTCTCTCTTTATAACCATTCTTCAGGTTTTTAAAGACTTGGGAAATTCCCCTTCAGTCACTTTACAGTCCAAAATAAAGACACCAAGTGAATTTTAAGCACTGACTATTTTGTGGCAATTGACCCTGGACCAGTTTTAATTGTTCTTTGGAATTTCAGATCCTAAATTCCATTATTTGCATTTAAGTGCATAGAGAAACAATTTACATATGGTACAAAAGCTAAATGCTATTTTAGTTGTCTAAGTCCTTTTTTAATGTTATCTTTTCATTCCATGTGCATCAAATGGCTTACTGCAGAAAAGGTAAAACTAGAATCATCTTAAAGTAAATTGTGATGTTCAGGAACTATCCCTGAAGGGGACCAGCTAGGAACTCAGGGAGTGCCTTGTAGTTTACTTCTTTGACAGAACATAAACCATCTAATTTTGCTGTACTTCCTACACAGTTTCCATATATCAGAAGTTTTTGTTTGTTTTAGGTTTAAGTAAACAATATTTGTAAGAAAGTTCAAACAATAAAAATTGCCATGATTACTTCCACTCAAAAGTGAAGCTTTCCATGTTGGCATAACTTATGATAAGAAGTTGGCTGGAAACCGGATATCATCACAAACTCTTGGATGGTCCCCACCAAGTAGAAATGGATGCAAGCAAATAGAGTTCCTTTTGTAACATTCCAGGAGGGTCTACATGTGCCCCTGACTGTGCAGTTGCTAAAGCAAATACTAAGTGACTGCGGTCCCAGTGATGCACAGGTTGTTTCTGATCCTATGTTGCTGTAGTGATGAGCTGCTGCACAGTAGGTCATTGCTATGGCAACATAGTGGTGGCATCACAGTTAGTGCCTGCTGATAATACATCGCCATAGTGATGAGCTACATTGCCATAGCGCATTGTTATAGTGATGTAGCATCTCATGTAGAGGCTCCTTTCATGTCTGAAAAAAATTTATGAAAATTGTGTGCTCAAAATGATCAATGCTGGGGATGGGGCTTGATTTTTAGGACATTGTTGCACTTTGGAACTCAAACTTTTTTTACGTTCCCCTCAAGTTCTGGGATATTTCCCAACAGGGAAAACGTGGGCTCTAATCAAATTGGGAAATGTACACAGTATATAAAAAAAATCTGTTCAGTATATTCTTACTGTGAATAAGTCAAAAGCCCCTTCCTGCCCACTTATATGGACATCCAAAATATCCAGAATTGCAGTACAAAGAGTTAACTTTTAAACACAGCAACTTGGAAAAGTCATACGGAGTTCATAAACAGCTATTCCATAACTGCCTGAGTTATATTGTCCTTTATTCAAAGAACCTAGAATCAGCCACAGCTGAAGAAAAATGTGGTAGTTATTTTTTTTTTTTTTATTCCCTCCTACAAGAAAATTGATTCACTATCTGAAATTGCAAGAGAACTTCTTCTAAACAATATTTCTGATTTAATATTATTACTTACCTCCCAGTACAGGGAGGTACCCTAGTCTATTAATCTTGTTAGAACCTGGTTTTTTTTTTTTTTTCCATATTAGCCTTAAATAGTTGTTCCAGTCAAGAGTTTAAAATGCAAATATCTCGTGGTTTTTTACCTGAAGAATTAAAAAAATAAAAAAATAAAAATAAAATAAAATAAAGTTCTTCCTTGTTAGCATTAGTTGATTCTCTTTTTTTTTTTTTCACTAAAAAAAAAAAAAAAAAAACCTCACTAATGAAAAGGGGAAAGTATGACTTTAAAGGTATGATATTAGTTTAGTATTTATTAAATAAAAAAGCTGAATCTATTAAGGGTTCATATTTCAAACTATAACAGTGATGAAAGGGAAATTTGTCTCTGACTGTGCTGGTATAAGACTTTCACTCACTGCTATATTGTTCTTGCTTTCTTATCGTTTTACATTGGTCCTGTACACAGCATGTGTTTGCTAAATTAGATTAATATGTTTCTAGCTTTACTTTTTTGTCATTGTAGAGGAAAATCAATTATACAAGTATAATATTAATGATGGAACAAGATATTATTTGAGAGTGTCTGAATTTATCTTTATTTTATCAAACATTTAACAAAATGTTATGTTAGAACTTTGCTTTCCAATAAAAATAAAGGTCTTATCTAGGTTGCAATTAGCATCAGCTTCCGGAATTGTGTTTCCAAACACATACCATAAAAAAGGATTTTTGTGACTCTTATTTGAAAAGCATTAGAAATGTCAATGACTGCACCTGGTCTTTAATAGAAACCATTCAGGACACAGTGGCTTTTTTGTCCAGTGCAGTGTTATTTAAATATTGATGAATTTTTTAAGTGTTAAAATTGCCATTAATAAGCTATAATTAAAAGTCTTTATATTGCTGACTAGGTCTACAAAAAGGTGCTTTTTTTTTTTGCTGGGGGGGCTAGATTTTTCAGGGGGCTGGTTTTGGGGGTGGGGTTGTGGATCTCTGGATTTTTGAGGGGAATGTTTGTATGTTTGTTTTAGAAAGTTAAGTTGTAACCATAATAGTTAAGCACATACTAAAATTTATATGTGCATCAGATTTTACTTGGGTTCTTCAGAAAAAAGTTAGTAGCTTGCTCACATCACTATGCATTCCACCGTTCAACAAGAACAGCAGACACTGCACTGAAAATATCAAAGACCTATCAGATATACTATAGTTTGGGAAAGGGGAGGGCAGGCAGAATTTTCCCACACTCTCCAGCTTCGGTGTCACATGCACCCCCAGGGTACCCTCAGAGCCCTGAATTTCTCCCTACTGCCATACTGCTTGTCACAAAGAACAAACTATAGCTTCTTCAACTAGGGGATGGTGTTCTAGAAAGATGGATTTCTGGGAATAGAGGATCCAGCTGATAAAGAGAAGGAACAGTATCTTTACATACAGGCTTGCTAACCTAGCAAGGAGGGTTTCAAACTAATTTCACTGGGGGTTGGAAATTAAAGGCATTTTTACACATACATTTTTGTGCCCAAATGCGCTGGAGTTCTTGTGCATGAGAGCAAACTCAATTAATCAAGTCTGCTTTGCATGCAAGCTGATGCACCTGGTGCTGCATCACTGCAGCTTGCAGAAAATGTTGGTGGTGCACTTTTGAACTTAAACACCTTCTATGTGTGTTAGTTCAAAAGCGCACCACTGCCATGTTCTGCATGATGACGTGCATTTCTCTGCTTATACAACTGCAAGTGATTCAGCTCTGGGTGCTTTTCAAAGCACCTGACACTGTGTGGTGCTTGCATGTGTAAAAATGCCCTAAAGCTCGGAGCTAAGTAAAGAGCCTGGAGACATGGATAAAAAGCTTAGTAAGGGAAAGAAATAATGGAAACCTTAACATTGTTCTCAGGAAGAGGCTAGGACAGTAGGTTAGATAATTGTCCTAGCACAATCACAAAATTATGATGTAATTAAGATTACAGAAACATGGTGGTATAGTTCACATGACTGGAGTCTGATCATAGATAGCTCTGGCTTGCTCAGGAAAACTAGGCAGAGACAAAAAGGAGTTGTTGCCTTCATATAAGTGCACTGTATGCATGTTTGGAGGTGCAGTATGAAGTGGAAGGTAGCTGCATTGCAAAACCTCTGGGAAAAGAACAGAGGAGAACGATAAGGGGTATCTCATGGTGGGCATCTCCTACAGGCCTCCAAACCAAGAAGAGGAGGTGAATGAGATCTTTCCTAAGCAAATGATGGAAGCTTCCAAAACACATGACTTGATTTTCATGGGGGATTTTAATTATCAGAACCTTTTATTTTTGCCCAGAGGGTGGGGGAGGGAGGGCTAAGATGATGGACAAGTGGAAAGTTTATCACATTTAAGGTGATAGTCCTCTTCCCCAGGGGGGACAGGGCCTTTGGGTCCCCACGTACTCAGCTTCTCGAAGCAGAATTTCTGCTGAGAGGGAGACATGGCAGTTCAGAAGCAGTCCAGCAAATTCCTAGGAGTGTTGGGGATAACTTTTTTTTGTTTGTTTGTTTTTGTTTCAGGTGATAGAGAAGATGGGGGGGGGGGGGCTCTTCTTGACTCCTGCTCTCAAAAAGGGAAACATTAGTTGAGAATGTAGAGGTGGAAAGTAACTTGGGTGACAGTAACCATGCAATGATAGAGTTCAAAATCCTAGGGGTAGGAAGGGAGGAGAGCACCAGAATAAGGACACTAGACTTCAAAAAGCAAACATTTAATAAACTCAGAGACCTGGTAGGAGGCAGTTCTGAGGAGAAAAGGAATCCAAGTGTGCAGGCTGTACTTTAAGGAGGCCATCTTAAGGGCACAGGAGCAAGCTATTCCAGTACAACACACAAATGGGAAGTGCAACAGGAGACCAGCCTGCCTAGACAGTAATCTCTTCAAGGAGCTGAAACTCAAAAAGGACCCCTATAAAAAGTGGTCATAGTACTAGGGAAGAGTATAAGAGAATCATATAGGCATGCGAGGAAACAAGAAAGACAAGGCAAAATTTGATACGCAGGTGGTAAGGAACATAAAAAGGGATTCTGCAGGTATGTCAAGTCATAGGACTATTAAAGATGGCAAAGGTCCCTTACAGAATGTGAAAGGCAATTTGGTTACAGATGATACAGAGAAGGTTGAAATTTTTTATGCCTTTTACTTCAGTTTTCAGAAATAGGGACACCTACCAGCTGGTAAGTGCAGTGTGCAGCAGAAATGGGGAAAGAGACAAGCAAGCTAAACTAAAGTAATGGCAGAATAGGTTAGGGATTACTTGGAGAATCTGGAAGCTTTCAAGTTCTCAAGGATCATTGGGATGTACCCAAGGATACTGAAGGAATTGGCTGAGGTAATCTTGGAGCCATCAGCTAACCTTTCTAAGAACTTGTGGAGTTCAGGTGAGGTCCTGGATGACTGGAAAAGGGCAAATATAGGATCCATCTTTAAGAAGGGGAAGAAGGAGGATCCAAGCAACTATGAACCAGTCAGCCTGACCCCTACACCTGGAAAGATTATGGAGCAGGTCTTTAAGGAATCCATCATCAAAGGAAATCAGATTGGTCAGGCATGACTTACCAACATCAATGAAGGTCCTGGTTTACAAGGCTGTCATGCTGATGACCTTCCTCTACTGCATGGAAACCTGGACCATCTACCAATGCCACATTAAGACGCTTGAGAGCTTTTACCAGTGGTGCTTTCATTGAATCCCGAGGATCAAATGGGAGGCATGCCGGACCAGTGAGTGTTTTCCATGAAGCTGTGTCCATCAACAACAACAACAACCTTGCTCTTGAGAAATCAATTTTGATGGATGGGCCATTGTGTCCAGATGTCCAAGAATTGTCTCCCTTGCCAGATTCTCTTTTCCCAGCTCTCCATTGGCCAACACTCAAAGGGCAGCCAAAGGAAACAATACAAAGACACACTCAAGGTTGCCCTCAAGCATGGAGGTATTGACACCAATGGCCGGGAGGAGCATGCTGCTGACCATTCGGTGTGGTGCCACCTGGTCCACCAAGGTATGCATCTCTTCAAGGCCCAACGATTCAATACTGAGGAACTTTGTTGCCTTAAGAACCAGAAGGGATGTACTTAATGGTTGATATTGCCTTAAAGTATGCTTCAGTTATCTCCAAATGGGAAACTATTTTTTGGTTCTCATTGATTATGGACCATTTCTCCAGTCTGTCTGGGTCATGCTGGATTATAGCCCTGCCCTCCAATGTTGTAGTCCTCCCTAGAGGGTGGGGCTTGACTGTACAACCTTATGAGATCCTTTCCAGCCCTGCTTTCTTATGGTCCTATGACCAAAGTTATCTCAAAAATAGTTAATTATCCCTTCAAGCTTTACCTCCACTGCCTTTACCCTGGACCTTACAGTTCCAGCAGGGGAGTTCCTTCTAGCTCTGGTGGATTTCCTTTGGATTGTGAAACAATTTTTAGGTCCTCCTTTCTGTAGAATGGCAGCCTGGAATATATCATGTGTACAGAACAAACTTTTCACCACAGGCGATCAGTAAGGACACAAAAAAGGATTTATTATATAGGGGAAAAAATAACTCTACAAAAAAAAAAAAAAACCTCCAAATGTCTGGAGACAGAGCAAAAATATAAAGTTTCTTACTTTTGTCTGGACCCTTGAGAGAACTACCAGTGTTTGTAGAGACAAGCCATCCTGCTGATTTTTATTGCATCCTTGGCTGCTGGGGACCTGGCCTTTCCAAAGGCTGGAATCTAAAGACCAGGGACATCATACAGATACCCCACCTAAGTAACTCCAAACTATCCCCCCCCCCACCCACACACACCCCCATCTACCGTGGGTGTCTGGCATTCCTCTGGCTCATGCTTTCACTGTTGTGTGGTTGTTTTCTTTTTCCCATTACAAGCAGGCAATAACTTTAGTATCCATCCCATCAGTGGCCACTTCTAATCGCAGACAGAAGAGAGAGTTGTCTTGGCCCTAGTACCACAACAGGAGATATTAATAGATGCACCTAATCTCCCTTTCCTGAATTATGTATTCTTCAGTTCCTTTGATTGAAGTATGACCAGAATTGTAAATATTTATACTGTCTGTGTTATATACAGACAGTCTTTTTAACATAATCTATCTAATGATAAATGTGACATAAATGGATACAGCATAGAATTGGCTTTCCAACCAGACCACATATGCCACATCAGTGAAACAAACACAAGAAAATCTGCATAACATCTCATGAACCCCCAAAACAATGGGGTTTGTAACACCAGACCCATGACTTTACCATGCTATCCCAATCCAGAGTCAGCATCTTGGGCATGCACTCCCCAGTACCTGGTGAAAGGAAGGCAACAGAAGGAAAATCTAGACTCCAGCAAAGTCCCAGACCACACAACAATGCCCTCTAGAACAGAGGCCCAAGTCCCGTTTTCACAGGCTGCTTATTTACTTAAGATCCCTGGAAATTTTTACTCTGTTATTGAAAGTCAATAGGATCTTGACTCTAAGTGCCTGAACTCCAGATTCACAAAAGTATGTTGATGATGAAATATGTAGATAGGTGTCTAATGGGATTTACAAAAGCATCTAAATTGGTTCAGTACTTTACTCCTATTGAAATCAATGAGTTAGATACCCCATCAGCTTAAGCACTTTATAAATCCCTCAAGTGTCTATCTTTTATCTTTAAATATATAAATACCTTTTAAAATCTGTACATTTTCATTATTGAAAATAAGGATTCATTGTTTCATACTTGGATACCTACATTCTGCCTAAGTTTTTAAAGGAGTTCCAGGCACACTGAGATGTGTCAGTTGTAGTCAGGGCATTAAATTTGTGAGTCAAAATCTTTCATTGTCCAAAGTGGGTGAAACATGACAGGAAGAAAATTTTATCCTATGAAAATAGTATGTTAAATTTCTATTGAAAATAACCATAGGATAGAGATGTAATAATCATGTCAAATGGACCCGAGTGTCCTAAAAGAACTCTTGATTAGGGGTGCCATAACAATTCAATAAATACTTTTAAGGCAAAAGGCAATGCACCATTGGATACTTCTTCTACTACTGGTTTGGACCTTTTTTTTTTTTTTTTCTGGGGAGCTCATGATAGTGAGTTTCAAGCAGAAAATCCTCATCAGTATCAAATTAACTAGCATCAGAATCTGAATTATTTTCCTACTACCACCACATGCTCAGAAGAGATTGAATTCTTTTTTTTTTTTTTTGTAACTGAACTAGAAATTTTGACAAGAACAAATAAGAAAGATAATGAAAAATTATCATCCTCCTCTCAATGGCTATATGCTCAGCTGCTCCTGAGAGATCATTCTAAGGTTCTTATTGTATGTTTGCACATACATTTGCAACCTCACCTGGTTCCCCACTCTTCTTGCATACATATTCATCTTGCACACATATATCTTACATACATGTATCACATATTTGTATATAAACAAAATATAGATGTAGATATATCAAGATATATATTCCATCTTTTATATCTCAAGATCTGTGAATAGACAGACTTTTCACTTTTTTAGACTTTTATTATAAAAGTGTTAAAAACAAAATGCATGGCCTCACAAGTGGCTGGGCATGAAAGCATTCATCAATCAAACTTTCATCATAGATAGGCATTCTTTCAATCTGGTTATTTTCCTCCTACTATAGGAGTCGTCTTACAGTTTGGCCAACCAGGGCATATTTAACCTTGCAACATTTCAATATAACTAGTCTAGCAAGATAAAAGCAGTGCTATTTGCTGTACACTGTGGTGTTCCAGCAGCTGCAAGTATCAGAGACAGAAACTGCATTTTCTTATCTTTTGCTGTTCTTTTCTTCTGTTTCTTTTGTATGTGTTTGTCTTAAAAAAAGATAGAAGGTCAGACCTGAACAATAAAAACTTGAAAGGTACAATCTAAAATTGGCTTCCACATTTTTTTTTTCCCAGCAAGGACATTTAATACCAAATAAGAAATCAACCTTTTCCTTTAAAAATGTATAGACAAACAGAGAGATGGTAAAGAAAAGGGAAAAAAAATAACACTTTTAAAAATAAGTCCCATTTACTTGTTTGATTTTTTTTTAAGTCCTCTATTTCCTTTCCTTGTGGGTTGAAATAATTTTAGATAAACATGTTTGGTGATGTAGAACAGCTGAAAATGAAGCCTGGATAGTAAAACCTTTATTGCTACAACTGTATTCAGAATCAAAGTCATTATTGCAAGTGAGTCCATTTAGTTCCAATCAGGATATGAAAAGACCAGAAAGAAGGTGGGCTGTTAGAATAGAAATGATTAAGAAAAGAAGTCTAGGAACAGTTACTCTTGAGGAAAATATTAAATGTGTATCATTATTTTTGGGATACCAGTATACCTGGATTCCAGAAAAAGGGTAAGTTTACATAATAGCAGAATATGTACTAATTCTTTTCTTACACATTGGAGGTGAGTTTAAAACTGGCAAAGTAAACATCTCCTTACCTATAATGGCAACAGCCATCAATACATATACCTACAGATGGCATATTGAAAAAAAACTAGGTTGGGAAGATGTCTGGAATCATGGATCATGTAGATCACCATTGACTGATGGTATACATAGTATGAATAATGAATATATTGAAAAATAATAATACTGACTCATGAAGAAATCAAATAGATTCCTAGAGATGTATGGAACTGAAAAAAGTATTCTCTCGTAGAGAAGGAAAAAAAAGCTATGTTTTTCTCCCTTGTTAAACAAGCTAACTGCTGCCTTTACCCTGTGTGCAGCTGCAAGACTTGCAGAGTCGAGAAAGAAGTTTGTGAGAGCTTGCAATGTTTTTGAGATAAGATGCTCTGTACCAGGGAGCTGTGCGCTGCCTGGCTCAGATCAGGGGTCATGTGTCTAGAGATTCCCAGGGACCATGGTAAGATGGCCAGGCAGGCCTGAGACCAGGCAGGCACTGGCTGAGCCTCCATCCCCGCTTGCTCTCCAGGGGCTGGCACACTGGAAGAGTGACCCCTCCCCCCCCACACACATCTACCTGCCTCAGTTCCTGGCTCCCAGGCTTGAAGTGCTGTCCCCATCAGTTAGGTGGGTGGCAGGGGTGAAGATATTAGAGCCTGCAGAACCAGGAACTGGGGTAGGGAAGCTGTTCCCAAGCCTGGTTCCTGGTTCCTGCATGTTTCCCTTTGCCTTCCTAGCCACTCAGCTGGGTATAGGGGCTAGGACTGCAAAGGCTGCAGGACCAGGAACCAGACCCCAGGCTTTAAATGCCACCCCATCCCAATGCTGTTCTGTGTTATGGCCCCATAGGCTTTGAATGCTTTTTGTGCTGCCCAGCTGGTTGGCACATGGCAATTTAAAATCCAGGGTGCTGGGACCCAGGATTGTTGAACTTGTCCCTGGCCCCACTTCCTTGTAACACCAGCTTTAAATCACCTCATTTGTAGCCAAGATGGACTCTAACACAAAGCAGTTTAAAATGTGTGGGGCTAGCTGTTGATAATCTGCTGCCTTCTCAGGCAGAGGTGAAAACAGATTATCAAGTGATGGGCTCCCCTGTGGGTAGGGTGAGGGCTAATGACTCGTGGCAGAACAGCTCACCTGTGTAGTAGCTCTCCATTCAGGGATCTGGAATACATATACACTCCATCTCCTGGGCTATTTTTCTACCAATGAAAAATTCCAATAAATTATTATGAGTAGAAATGAACATTTGTATGTGGCCACTATTTAACTAAAGAAGCTAAATGAAAATGAATGAATACGTGAGTATATGGCAACATAGTTAAAGTATCTCAAAATAAGTTGTGAATCCTATAACATGAGAATAAATTAAAATTGTTCCATTTGCAATAACAGCCCAATAAAAGGCCACAGGCCAAATTTTCATATATATAAAAGAGAGAGTTTATTTAGAGGGGAACATTGCTCCCTAATGGAATCACTCCTTTCATGTGGGGAGCTAAGATACTGAAAGAATAGAGACGGATAAAAAATAGTCTTCCTTTTGGATATATTGGATGTTCCCCCAAAAAACTTGATAAACTTCATGTCTAAAATACATTGCAAAACTATTGAAGATTTTCAGTTAAATGAGACTATTAGCCCTGCAATCTTGGAAAGGTCAGTGAGAGACCTGCTGTTCCTGTGTTGCTGTTACGGAGATGGTAGCAAATTTATAACTTGTACAGATGTTCTTTAACAAAAAAGTAACACTTGAATTTCTAAACCAGTTTACTTTGAGCAATGTATTTCTGATAACTTTTTTACCTCATTCTGCTCCAAAGTGTGTTTTATATCTACCTTATCTAAGATTATGGTGGTTTATAACATAATATATGTGGCATGGTTCTATTAAGGCTCACTTACAAAGTATTTACTTTCACACAGAAAATGATGATGTTGATACTGAGATTGTATTTTTAAATTATTTTCTGCCTTGTAGCTAGAGTAGTTGAAGTCATAAAATTATTTAAGTTTTTGTTAGCATAAGAGTGATGTAGATGTGATAGCCCAGAATTTATGTTTGAGACAAGAATTTCTTAGGATGAGATCCTTTATTGGACCAACTTTGTAGTTGAGATAGTTTCTCTAGTACACCATTTTTTTTCCAATAAAAAAATATCACCCCAAGAAATCCTTGCCCCTCATGTTATGTTTTGGTATATTTTTACACACTGGGCATGGTAGGACTGGCCAAGGAAGGACTGTCACTCATAACTAGTTTGAACACCTGCATGGTACTGTAAACTAAACAACACAAGAACATGCCCCTTCAAAACCTTTAATATAGTTTTTTTTTAATAACTAGAAGTTAGAAACCTTAAGGAAATACAAGTAGAGGGTTTCTCCAACTGGCTAGAAAAGGTGTCAACATTGTTTACATTAAGCAAGCCCAATAAAATAAGCAATAAAGACGGCTTTAACAATCCTTGCAGCAGTAGGACTTTGACCACCATTGTCGTCTTGCTTTACCTGTGGCAGGTTAGGGTGCTATGCTTTGTGGTTGTGTGACAGGTTTACCTGTGTAGTTTAATAATAGATTAGACAAGGATTTGCTTAAAATGGTTTGGATAGGGATGATCCTGCCTCAGGTATAGGGTTGGACTAGGTAAACTCTAGGAATAGTGTAGAGTACATAGTGCTACATTCTCTGGCCTGTCTGAAAGTGATGCAATGTTAAGAAGTTTGAGTCCTACACATGCACAGTGAATGAAGGTTCGAGAACCAGTGAACTTTCCATCTCTAAGGAGGTACCAACCTAGTTACATCTCTTAAGCATGCACAGTGAAGCCCTGGTAACAGGAAATTTTGTGCCAAAAACATGACCACTGTCTCCTGATGCAGGCTGGACAAGGATTGTGAAGACAGATAAGTTTGTTTCAGTGTGCTGATTGACACATTCATAGATTGTAAGGGCTGGAAGGGACCTTGCAAGTTTATTGGGTCCAGCACTAGGCAGGAAAGACAACTGGGGTCATGGGACCCTAGCAATGTTACTGTCTAGTCTCTTCTTGAAGATTTCCAGGGTAGGTGATTACACTACCTCTGGATGGAATTTATTCCAAAGTCTGGACACTCTAACTGTGAAGAAGTTTTTCCTAGTGTTAAGCTTGAAACAGTATTCCAGGAGTTTGTGGCCATTATTCCTGGTTTTCCCCAAGGGACTCTTGCTGAACAGTTGGTTGCTGAGCTCTTGATGTATTCCCCTGATATATCGGTAAGCTGCTACCAAGTCCCCTCTCAGCCTTTTCTTTTTTAGGCTGAAGAGCCCCAGGTCCCTCAGCCTTTTCTCGTATGACTTTTCTTGCAAGTCTCTGATCGTATGGGTGGACCTTCTCTAGACTCTCTCAAGCTTAACCGCATCTTTGTTGAAGTGTGGCCCCCAGAACTGGATGCAGTACTCCAGCTGTGGTTTCACCAGTGCTGAGTAAAGCAGAAGAATCACTTCCTTGGTTTTGCTTGAGATGAATCAATTAATGCATGCCAGGGTATTGTTCGCCCTGGTGGCTACAGGATTGCACTGATGGCTTGTATTCACACTATGGTCTATTATCACCCCTAGGTCCTTTTTAGATGCCTCAGTTGGCTGAGCAGATGAGTGACATGTGTCCTAAAGATCTGATTGGACTGTGCACATGGTATGATTTTGGAGTATAAAAATACTTGAGCTGAGCTCTGTTGTGCATGTGTGTTAGGGTGTGTGTTTGTGTGTTTGCTTGTATGACTTCTTGAGTCTAGTTGGATTGAGACTGTGTGAAATTAAGGGTGTTTTTTGAGTTTCCAGTGTCTGTGGAATACTTGGAGTTGTCTAGCCTGGGTGGAGCAAGGCTCCCCAGTGACCACTTTGGAATTTGGCCACAGACCAGGACCGGTACCAGTGGGTCAGCACCCTTATGGTAAAGTATCACCCATTCCTCTTTATAAAAGAAGAGAGAGGGGAATTCCCCCTGGAGGAGAGAATATCCCCAAGGGAGGTGAAAAATCCACACAGTTCTCATTGAAAGTACCTGATAGCCAAGCTGTCTGTGTTAGTGTAAATTGTAACAATGTTTTGAATATACAGACTGAAGGTCTGTATTCTGTTAATATTATGTATTGTCTGTTAATATTAACAGCGCTAGGCCGTAAGCAAACACTCTAGAGTTGCCCACCTTTTTAAAAATCCTTTCTCTGGGCTGAATTCTAAGAAGAGTAATGCCCTCATTTGCTTAATTAAGAATTCAGCCATTTAGGTAACCTGATGCCAAGGGTGAAATACACAGCTCTGAACCTCCTGGGTCCCATGCCTCATAAATGGCATCCAAGATCACTCTCAACTCCCCCGGCCCCTGAGCTGGGCTGCAGTCAGCCTCTGGCCTGCATTTGACCTCAGGTGTCCTTAGGCATACCTTGGACTCTCCTCCCCCTTCACTGGGACCACAACTCCACCAACTTCACTGGAGCCCCTTGGACCTCAGGCCCCACTCAGTGGGCCTTGGACCCTGTGCTGTTTGGTTGGGGTATGCTCCCCTAGCCTTTCCCCTACAAGGGGTATCCACAAGGCAGAGGGGGATGAGACTTCCCAGTGCACCATACTCCCCTTTCACTGAGGAGGCACAGGTATGGTATTTCCTGGAGACTGTCCCACCACAGGCAACCCAACCGCACCATCCAACCCTAGCAAGGTGCAGTTTCAGGTCTTACCCAGGACCAGAAGGAGCCTCCTCCATCCCCATAGTTCCTATCCCAACCTCCAGATGTTCCAGGAGCTGCTCTCCTCAGGCTGTTAAATGTTGCTCCACTGCACCCCTAGATGTAACTGCTGGCTCAGCTCCTAGGGCCTGGGCTTATACCCTGGCTTCCCAGCCCTCCTCCAATCCGGCATCCCTGTTGTGGTCATGTTACCTCCTAATTGTTCCTAACCACAGAGGCCAGCTGCTCCACAGCCTGCTCAAGACCCTTAAAGTGTCAGGCACCAAAGGTACCTTGCCACAGTTACCTATGATACTTAAAATTTTGAAAACTGTAAAATAGTAAAATCAGGAATTGATCAGTGAGGAGAAAAAAAAATAGAAAAAATGCATTGGTCTTTGATGTTTCATGGGGAGAAACATATCGAGGAGCTAACTTAGTACAATTAATTGATGAATATCTTAAAATGTTTATTGAAAAAAATCTTAAATTTTAATTAGGCTCATCCTTATAGTGAACAAATCCCTGAAATGTTTAATAATCAATCAAATGTCTTGATAAAAAATGAGGATAGTTCATCCACACACGTAAATTGGTGTAAAACTTCATATACAATAACCTGTAAGATTCATGTTCCACTTTGCCAAAAACAAGGATACATCAAGGAGTGAGACAGGTTGGAATCATAGTTAAAATATTTGATGCCTATGAACTATATGCAGTCATTCCTTGAACCTACTACTCCCTGTTCCACTAAAAATAAAATCTGCTTACTATGTTCTCCTTACAGTAAAGTGGGCATGGAATCAAATTATATACTCAAGAATCCAAACCAGATAGGTATCCAAAACTTCCCCAAAGCTGAGAAAATACAGGTTTAGACCAAACGTTTTTCAAGAGGCTCATTTGAACTGAAAAAAGTTATCTATCAGTGTGGCAGAGATCTATTTCAGAAAAATGTGAGATACAAAAGTCCAGATCTTCCCCATTGGGAACCTTGCACCTATATAACTTGGAGGATCTTGACCAAAAATCCTAAAGAAAAGTATCTTAGAGAATGGCAACAGCTTTCCAAAAATAATGGGGACTCCTGTTAAATCTTAATCTTTATATGTTTTGCTGAATAACTCTCTGGCCAAAAAATAAAAGCCATCCTGTACTTCTCAAGAATTTATGAGTAACTTTGACTTTGCAAGGGAAAAACAAACAAATAAACCCAAAGTTAGATAGAAATAACTGAAAATCTGCTTGGACTCTTCAATGATCATGATAATAATTGTTCTGTAATCTCTTATGGAGTTAAGTAGCATACTTCAGTCACCAAGAAAAAGTATTATATGCAAATCTGGCTGTAGTTGTTAATTTTGTACTATTGTGTTTATCATCTCTTGCATCACAGTGAAATCTTTAATTTAATGCATCAATGCTTACATAAAGAGGAAGTAAAAAATAACTGTAATTGCTCATTGGAGACATTGAGTGGTCCTACAAATTACTACTTTCTGAACAGGAGAGGCAATAGTCTGAAAAAAAATATTTTCTTAGACAGGAAAAGTGCCTCATTTAGCTGGTCTCAGAAGATGATATTTCACCCAGGGGAAGAAGTCTGACCAGTGTTTAATAGGTGAGAAACCTGTTCATTCATGACAGAAATGAGGACCTGGTGGACAAAATAGGATCATGTCCTGCAGAAAATCCTACTTATGATAGAGCCTACTAGCTTCTGAATTTTTTAGCTTTCCTGGTTGTTCTAATAGACATACATTCTTCATTTCAGAAATAGAGTATGGGGTCATGCCTAAAACAAAACAAAACAAAACAAAAAAACCCGACCTAACTTCCAGGACTACATTGGGAGCAGCAAAGGTAAATGTAATATTATCAGTAATTCCTTTATGATGAGCAGTCTGATGCAGTAATGAAGAAGGAAATGCTTGCATTGCGAACACTGCTGTTAACAAGCTTCAAATCATGTTGCAAGATATTTTCAATTTGGTCTTTTTTCATAATTCTTAGAAAAAAGTATATAATTTAATGTAACTTATTTACTTGTAAAATTTTGGGGGGGAGAATAGTGCTTCTGGTATTGGCCAGTTCATATTGATAATTTGGCTGCATTACTTCATTTAGACTTCAGAACTTCAACTTTTCTAAAGAAATTCCTGCATTTGGGGGTTTCTTTGATAGTAGTTTTCTCCTTTAAATGAACTGCCTCATTAATAGTATTATCCTTGAAACATCCACTGTCCATTATCATTTGCTTCTTCACAGAACAACACAAATATTGTAAATCAAAAATATCTTCTGCCTGTCCCCAATCCATGCTAACACAACTTGCTCCTACATTTTCAACTTTTTTCAAGGAATAGAAAAAATTACATATCCATTTTTTAAGAAATCCAGATAAGTTTAAACAAACATACTAATATTCATTGTTCAGATAATTTTATAGCATTTATTTTTCTTTTCATTGTATGTCTCAAGGGTGCCTTTGCCTTTAAAGCTTCCCAATGCCCCTTACTGCTCAATAATTCTCTAACTGTTAAGATGCTCTAATGTGGTCTACTGCTTAGGAGAATCCAAGGAAAATTATATTGGCCTATATGTGAGCAAACAGTTTTTTTTTAAAGATGTAGGGTTTTTTTATAACTTATTAGGTTATTGATAGGGAAAATTAAACTAGAGAATGCTCTGAATTGTTTAAATATTTTGTAAAATGTATACATTTTCTTTCATGAGTAGAAGACAAAAAAAGCATATAAGTGGAGAAGTAGATCAGTTTACATCTTTATTATTCCAGTAGGTTGAGTGGACACCTCATGCATTACTTTTTATGTATTAATTATCTGTTGAAGTTAAGCTTTTTAAAATTTGAATATTGTTTATGCAAAATAAAGTTTCATACATTGTCATAGGCTAATAGCTTTTTAGAGCAGAAGAAAAGGTTTAATCATCAGATCTGGCCTCCTGTACTAAAGAGGCTATACAATTTCACATAGTTACTCTTTCACTGAACCAAACAACCTGTGTTTGATTAAATCATGTTTTCTAGAAAGGCATTCATTCTTCAAATGAAAATACCAAGAAATGGATAATCTGCTACTTCCTTTGTCATTGTTCCAAAAATGCATGCACTATTTGTAAAAAAGTATATCAGTTTTTACAAACAACCTTCAGCTGGGGAGTTGTTTGCAAATCTTCACACTTGCATCAATTTTGTTGTTTATGATAGCAGAACTACAGCTGAGCAATAAAAGTTTTGTTTGTGGTCTTTGACTGGATGAGAAAAATGTTTTATAATTATGCATAAAAAGAAATAAAAATAATAAATATCTGTTGTTTAAGCATGACTAACCTGTACACAGATTTAAAAACAAACAAACAAGCCCCTTTTGGGGTGGAAAGGGGAATAGTTGGTCCTACAAATATTTATAAATAGAAAATAAAAATTAGCACCCATGGAACTGAACCAAAGAATCATTAAGAATGCAGATAACTTCTTATAAATACTGCTTTAAAAATAAACAAGCTACATTGTATTAGTCTGACTGCATCTACACAAGATGCTGACTCATTGTTACTGTGCAGTCATTTAGTACTTCCATACATAAATGGTCACACCCAGAGAGTGGTGGTGGATGGGTCATTTTTGACCTGAAAGGATGTAGGCAGTGGAATTCCCCAGGACTAAGTCCTCAGGCCTGTGCTATTCAATATCTTCATCAGCAATTTGAAGGTGGGTGTGGAAAGCACGCTGTCCAAATTCGCTGATGACACAAAGATGTGGGGAGAAGTGGGCACACTGGAGGGGAGGGACAGAGTCCAACTAGATCTAGACAGATTACAGAGGTGGACAGATGGGAATAGGATGGAATTCAATGCAGACAAGTGCAAGGTACTGCATCTAGGGAGAAGGAACCTGCAAAATACCTATAGGCTGGGGAACACTCTTCTCAACAACACAGTGGGTGGCGAAGGCGGGTTTTGGTGTATTGGTTGACCCCAGGATAGACACAAGCTGCCAATGCAAGGAAGCAGTCAGTAAGACTAACTGTACTTTGTTGTGCATCTACAGATGCATCACAAGCAGGTCCAGGGAGGTGATCCTTCCCCTCTGTGAGGCACTGGTCAGGTCACAGTTGGAGTACTGTGTCCAGTTTCGGGTGCCATACTTCAAGAGGGATGTGGCTAACCTTGAGAGGGTCCAGAAGAGGCCCACTTGCATGGTAAAGGGTCAGTAAGCCAGGCCTTACAAAGACAGACTAAAGGGCCTGAATCTATTCAGACTCTGCAAGAGAAGACTGAGTGGGGATCTGATGGCTGTCTATAAATTCACCAGGAGGGACCAGTGGAAAATAGGTGAGGCGCTGTTCCCCCAGGCACAACCTGGGATAACAAAGAATAATGGCCAAAAATTGATTGAGAGCAGGTTCAGGCTTGATACCAGGAGGCATTACTTTACGGTCAGAGCTGCCAGGCTCAGGAATGGGCTCCCAAGGGAGGTGGTGCTCTCCCCTAACTTGGGGGTCTTCAAGAGAAGGTTGGATAGATATCTGGCTGGGGTATTATGATCCCAGCACTCATTCCTGCCCAGGGCAGGGGGTCAGGCTTGATGATCTGTTCAGGTCTCTTCTGACCCTAGAAACTATGAAACTGTCAAGCCAGTTTGCCACCCATCTGACTGCGTAGGTATCAATGCCACAGTCACCTAGTTTTTTTTATGAGAATGGGATGATAAACAGTGTCAAAGGCCTTCTTGGATTTCAGGTAGATAACATCCATCTCAACGCCCTCATCCAAGGACTTTGTGATCTGGTCATAAAAGGAAACAAGGTTATTCAGAAAGGATCTGCTCACAATGAACCTGTGTTGGTTGCCCCTGAGCATTACCTCCCTTGCTGGGCCCCTGCAGATGTGTTCCTTGATAATTTTCTCAAAGGTCTTCTCAAGGAATGTGGTGAGATTAACTGTCCTATAGTTACCCAGGTTCTCCTTTCTCCCCTTCTTGTAAATGGGGACCACACTTGCCCTTTTCCAGTCCTCTGGGACCTGGCCAGAGCACCACGAGTGCTCATACAACCATGCCAGAGGCCCTGCTATGACCTCCACCAATTCCCTCCCAATAGAGCAAGAAGGCCTGAAAGAGAGAAGCAAAAGGGAAGTAAAACTTCTGAGACCTGATGGTGATGAACAGAGGACTAACTGGTAATTTTGGCACCCTGGGCAGTGTGCTGGAGAGTAGAGGGAGGAGCTCAGCCTGTACCCCACGTGCTGCTACCACTGTAAATCAATGTTCAGGGCTAGTGTCTCGCTAATCCTGCCCTCATGACACTATTAATAATATTTTTTGGCAGTGGGGTGGGGGTGGCGAATTTAATAAAGGAAGTTACTGTGACCTAATAAATTGTGGGGAAGCAGGGAACAGAACAAAGGAGGGTGATACTTCTTATTTACAATGAACAAGAGTGATATCATGGGAGTTACAAGAAAGAGGTTATTGTGGTTAGGGGAAATTATTTATTGAAGGAAGGTAGAAGATTTCCTAATTATTTGGTTAGTTGATTTATTTACAGTGCTTATGAATATGTTTGTTGAAATTGTTCTATAAAGTTGCGTTCTGCTTTATGGTACCATCTTCCTCAAACAGTGAGTGTTATAAAGGCAAAAATTATACTCAGAAAAAATAAGCCACTAAAGGAGAAACTGTGTTCATAAAATTTGCATGAGATTGAACACACAAAGTTTTCAAAGATGCTGTTACTAGTGGGAAGGCCTGGACACCAACTTTCCTCTCCTATCCTCCTTACTGGGAATAGAATATATGGTCTTCAAATCTTACAGAACCACTGAATTCACAGATAACTCACAGGCAATGTTGGATATCCTTGGGCCTTTACAAAGACAGTTAATTCCAGAATATGTTTCCTTAAATTTCCTGGTTCCTCAAGGAGACAATTCTTTAGGAGCAGTTTCCTATCTTTTCAACACCTGAGCTCTACCCTAAAGAGAAACCAAGGCACAAAATTACAGTCTAATTAGCTTTTGAACAGCATTCTTCTCCAACCATAGCAAACTGTATTATTAAAGACTTGTCATTCTGTCATTCTGTCCTGCCCTACTGTCATTCTGATTTAAAGATTTTTGTGTTATAAGATTATATAATATAAACCGAGCAGACTTCTGGCAGAATAATTATGTCCATAGAGGGATTTATTAATAAAGCTATAATGGTTTATATTTCAAACCAGCTCATACAGGTGTAGCTTCCCTGCTGTAGAAAAAAAAGCCCTGAAATGGCTTATTTAGCTTTGCATCTGTATCCTAATATATCTGAGCTACTCTCTGTCTGCACAATATTCATACATATTATTTAATAGGCTGTAGAAGCAAGAAATGGAGGCACGACTCCACATTTCTCACCTCTCTGGCTAGGTTTTCTGCCTCTCTTCTTGCTTTTCAGTTCAAACTAAAGTGGGTTCTGGAACAGATAGTCTGTGCTGCCATGGAACTCTAAAAGCAAAATTTCATTCACTTAAAGGTAGAGTTAATTAAAAAAAAATCTAGCAGTGGCCTCAGTGGGTTCAAGAAAAACTTCATTGATTTGCCTCAGACAACAGAACTGTTCAGACAATTATTCTTTAAATGTAAATAGTTTCAAACTATGCAGGCTTCTAAATGCTTGGGAAAACCTAGTTCAAGGGTTTTATGAAAAACAATCTTTTTTTTTTTAATGACCGTATTAGGGTTAATAATCTTCCTTCTACTTAAATAGATACAAATTGTTTATTAATTTATGCAGACATGTTTCAACTGAATATCTGCTAGAAAACAACCTTATAAGAGTAAGTACCTTGAACAAAAAATAATAAAAATGTAATAACACTTTTGTTGCTTCTATGTTCCTATTAATGTTTAATGTTATAGTAGTAAACCATTTCTGACAAGTTTTAGGAACAGAAGAAGATTCCAAAAGAAAGAAAGAAAGACTTTGACTTTTAAGAAATGTTTATTCCAGGGAGGGTGACAAATGCAGGGCGGTAGAGATCATATACAGGTTGGCCTGAAGATCTCGGCCTCAAGGACAAGGCCTGGGCTCATGGCTTGCAAGACCTGCCCATACACTCTAGACAAAAACAACAAAAAACACAAAGAACAAAAACAAATATGTACATATATACATATATAGAGTTCTGCCAGTGGAGACACCCAGGGGGGCCTAAAAACACCAGGGGTTGGCCCACGTGGAAAAAGCTGAGGTCTCAGCTCGCTGGATGTGACTCTGTACCTTGAGCAGCTGGTGGCATCACAGGGCATGGAGCAGACGTCCCGCCTCGACTTGGCACAGTGTCC
>NW_005842086.1:1695430-1710064 GCF_000455745.1 Alligator sinensis | reverse complement strand
GCACCCCCCCCGCCGGAGGACCGCATGCTCGAACTCAAGTGAGAGGTGGGCCCGCACCAGCAGGTGGAAGAGCTGCAGGGCGTTGTCCATCTCGGTCCTGGTGAGCCAGTTTTGCCGACTCTTCAGGGTGGCCATCTTGGCCTGGCCCACCAGGAAGTTGCCTAGGCTGACTGTGGCCCACTCGGCTGCCTAGTACAGGAAGGAATAGATGTAGGTGTCCTCTGAGAAGTCCCATCCCAGTGCCCAAAGCAGCACCCCGAGGGTGGCAAAGAGTAGCCGCAGCTGGGGACAGTCAGGAAGGCATTGAAAACATCCTCTTCCAGCACCCCTGGAAAGAAGGGGAAGGCCACTGAGGCCACCGGGTCCAGGTGGCACACAAAGGTGCCAGTGGCCAGGATGCCATGCACCAATCTCCACTGGAGGTCACCAGTCTTCTTGGCGGTGGGCACCTTGTACAGGGTGCGTCATGCTGGAGTCCTGGGCAATGCCAGGCACTGCTGTCACATGGTGTCAGGGCAGCCAGCCAGCACCTGGGCATGCTGGGTGCACACTACCCACGTGTAGAGTCCCTTGTGGGGCAGTGTGCCAAAGGGGCAGCCCATATTGCTTCTGGCGGGCACAGGCAGGCTAACCAGTGTGTTGGGCCAGTCAGACAGCTCACTGGCCACCACTGGGATGACCAGCAGTCGTGGGAAGGTGTCATCCATGGCATCCGTGGTGGGGAGGGCCTGGTGAGCCTGGAGGTAGCCTTCTAGGGCAGTCACTGCTTCTGTCATGATGGCGGCCCTAAAGGCCCACAGAAAAGGTGGCCCATGGTGTGGACAGAGCGCAGTGCCAGCTGGGCAGCCAGGGCTTTGGCTGACAGCCAGCTCAATTGAGCAGGATCCAAGAGGTGCCCCAGGAAGGTGGTGTGCACCTTGATGAGAGCAGCCACGAGGCTGGCAGAGGCCAGGCTTGGGACGACATGCCAGGTTGTGTACCAGGGGTTCCTGAAGCAGTTGTGGGAAATGCAGGTGCCTGGCTTGGGGACAGAGATGGAAGACAGCTCACCAGGCCCGCACCATGCTGTGGTAGAATGGGGGAAGGACTGCCCCATTCAAGAAGGTGGGGTCCAGCATAAACAGCTCCTGGTCAAAGCCAAGGCCCCCCACTCGGTGCAGGAACCGGCACACCAGCTGCCACTATGGGAGGTCGCACTCGGCATACAGGAGCCACTGGAGGGCTTGCAGGCAGTAGGCAGCCACTCTGCTGGCCAGGTCGATCAGGCCCTGGCCCCCCTCAGTGGTGGGCAGGTAAAAGACAGCTCATGGGAGTCAGTGGCATCTGTCACAGAGGAAGTCTACTAGGAGCTATTGCAGTCTCTTGAGTAGCTTCGGCAGATGGTCCAGCACAGCGCAGCGGTGCCACAGGGTTGCCACTACCAGGTTGTTGGCAATGAGGACCCAGCTGCAGTAGGAAAGGGTGGGCAAGAGCCAGCACCAGCACTGCAGACGGGCCTCCACCAACTCCGCCAGGTCCTCCCAGTTGTGGGCCACAAAGGCCAGTGACCTGAGGAACACTCCTAGGGCTTTGAGGCCCTCCTGGTGCTAGGCGAGGCCCCCCCAGCAGGTCCAGGGGTGGTTTGCCAGCCCACATCCTGAGCAAGAGTGTGTCACTCTTGCCCCAGTTGATGTGGGCTGATGCAGTGAGTGCGCGTCGTAGGTGTGCTGGCAGTCCATCAGTCCTGCACATCCTCCTGGCTGCCCAGGAAGACTATCACATCATCCGTGTACACTGTCAGCTGGATTGGGGGGCTGATGGTAGGGCCTGGTGCTAGTGGCAGGGCTAAGCATAATGCTGCAATGAAAAGATGCCCAAATCCAAAAGCCTCGAGAGTGCTGAGCAGGTACAGGTGGTCAATGCGATTGAAGGCCTTCTCCTGGTCCAGGGAGACCAAGCTGATGTCTAGGCGAAAACGATCTGCGGCCGTGAGCAGGTCACGCAGCAGAAACAGGTTGTCCTGGATGGTCCTGCCCGGGACACAGTAGCTCTGCTCGGGCCCAATGATGGAGGCCATGACGGTGTGGAGAAGGTTCACCAGCGCCTTCGCTAGGATCTTATAGTCAGTGCACAGAAGGGAAATGGGCCACCAGGTCTTAAGGCAGCTGAGGTCCCCTTTCTTGGGCAGCAAGGTGAGCACTACCCAGTGGCATCTGGTCGGCAGGGTCCTGTCGGCAAGGCTCTCTCAGAAGACACAGAGGAGGCTGGGCCCAAGGAGGTGCCAGAAGGCTTTGTAAAATTCCACAGGCAGTCCATCAAGGCCCGGGGCCCTGCCTGAGGCAAGCCCCCCCCCCCCCCCGAGGGAGAGTTTGCGCTCCAGGGCCTCGACTTGTGAAGCACAGAGACATGGCAGGTCCTTATGCAGCTGCTGAGTGGCCTCCGGACACATGGGGTCAGCTGCAAACAAGTCCCGATAGAAGGCATCGGCATGCCCCTGCACTTCACCTGGGTCCGTGAGCAGCCATCCCTACAGGGTCTTGAGATGGTCCAATGTCTTTGCCACAGCCCACTGCCTCTCCAGGCTGAAGAAGAAGCCAGTCATGGCTTCAGCCTCTGCCAGCTCCTGGCAGTGGGCACGAACCCTCGCACCATGGGCCACCACTCCTACAGGCATTTCTTGCAGGGCTGGAGGCTCTCAAGGTGTGCCACATCATTGCCTGCATGGAGCAGGGCTGCCTCAAGCTCTGCCATGTCCTTCTCCAGCTCTGGGGTGTGGCAACGGATCTCGCTTGCTGACAGCTGGGAATACTGCTGGCAGAATGCCCAAATCTGGATATTCCCCATGTCTCACCACGGCCTCCAGGAGGAGGAGTCTGCTTGCATAGCCTCCCAGGTCCCCCAGAGGTGGGTGAAGCAGTCCCTGAAGTGTGTGTCCTGTAGCAGGCTGATGTTGAGGCACCAGTAAGGGGCCCGTGTGCGTGCTTTGCCAGGCAGGCTCAGCTCACAGCAGACCAGGGAGTGGTCTGAGAGGCCTGATGAGATGATATGGCTGCTGTGCAGTAATGGCAGCTGGTGCTGGACAATGTAGAGGTGGTTGAAGCAGGCCATGGCGATCCCACTGGCACTCACCTTTGCCCAGGTATATTGGTGTGAGTCAGCCACTCCTGCACTGAGGTTGGTGCTGTGGCTTAGAAACAAGTGGCCTTTCCAGGCAGTGTGTCAGTCGGCTTGAACATGCATGTTGCTGTGTGTTGTGCGGGCCGCCTCCCAATCCCATCCATGTCACCATGTGCGAGCCAGGAGCGATATGCGGACCCGTCTTTGCGCACGTGGGCTGTGGCCAGCAGCCCGGGCACGCGGGGTCAGAAGGGACCGCAGGGCGGCAAGGCATGCACGGGCTAGAATTAGTCACAGAGGCGTAGTGGTTGATTCAAAGATTATTTACTTACACCCAACATGGTCGCAGTGTAGGCTGGACAGTTTCCCAGGTTCAACTCCACTTAAATCCTCATTGAAGGACTATGACAAATTTGGTTCTTGGGCCCCGGAGTTGTTAAGGCTCCGCGGGTTCGGCAATTTCTTTCCCACGGAGTTGTTGAAGCTCCGTGGGTTTGGTTCGGCTCTCAGGCCCCGGAGTTGTTAAGACTCCGTGGGTTCGGCAATTGGGTATATAAGATAGGGATATGTCTAGGATTGTGCTCGGCAATGGGGAGAGGCCAGAGGCTGTTTAGACCTCTGTTGCCTTCTTAAGAAATGCATTGGGTTCATAGGGGTCCACAGCGCTTAGAGATCTTCACGCTCTCCCTCTCGGACTCCAATTGCTTTCTCTCCAACTTGGGCGGAAACCACCCAAGCTCTTTATACGGCTAGCAAGCCAATTGCTAGCCTCCACGTGTGCATAATTTAACACAAGCCAATAATGGGGCTCAAATTAAAATACAATTGGCAGGAACTCCTTTGCACCGTGCATTTCTGAGATGCAAAAGAAATGCACCATGCAAAGAAAGCTATAAATTGGCGGGAAAATTCTCCATTGCACCAGAGTTCTCCTTTGTAGCAGGAAACTCCACCGTGCAAAGAAGCTGCAATTTGGCAGGAAAATAATTTAGCAGTGCCAAAGCACACACAAAACAAAAATCACAACTTCGGGTTGTGACGTGTGTCTCCTGGAGGAAGGCAATTGCCAGCTGCTTCTGCTGCAAATCCTCCAGGATGGCTGTCCATGTCACTGGGTCCCTGCAGCTGTTGGTGTTTAGTGAGGCAATTGTGGTAACCGCCATGAACAGGACACTAGAGAGGGTACAGGTGGGAGAGGAGGTGGTAGAGTCAGGCAAAACCACAGAGAGAGGGGAAGTCCTATCTTTTCCCTACCCTATTCCATGGACTTGCCTCGGCCCCACACCTCCGTCACCTGGGTCACCAGCTTTTCAAGCCGGAAGGCATGTTGATGCATGCCCGGGTCCCAGTACCTAAGCGTCACTGGCAGTGTGAACAAACTGCATGAGGTCCAGGCACCATTGCTGGATACTCTCTGCCACATTCCTCTGGCCCTTGGTCTGCTCTAAGAGGTCAAGGAGGCCTCCGTAGCTGGGGTCCACCCAGGGGGGTGTTCTCCAGCAGGAGCTGGATGTGGCCAACTGAGAACTAGCGGGGCTTCAGTCTGGGAGGGGACCTACCAGTGAGGCTGGTGAAAGTGCCCTCAATGGCCAGGCTCCCTAGCAGGCCCCCCTCAGTATCTGGGTTGAGGACCATCTCCAGGAGATTGATCCCCATCCACTTTGGGGGGCAAATGTCACCCCGCTCCCAGGGCCACTTGTGGCACTCAGAGGGAAGGCACTCCATCTCCTCATCAGCCTCAGTCAGCAGGGGAGTGGGCGGGGGGGCGCGCCCCTCTGCTGTCTCCTGTGCCTGATGCTGTGGAGGCATGCACTCTCTTCCTGCCCTGCCACTCACAAGTCCCATGAGCAGGGATGGGGGTGAAGGGTTGCCAGATGTCACTGGGACACCCTCAGTCATGGCCTGAGGTGGCGGGGTTTCTGGGGGGGCAGGCAGGATGGGGTCAGGTTCCCTGGCTACACTTTCCCTGGCGCTGTCAGAGGCAGGCCCCAAAGCGGGTAGGGGCTCCTTTAGAAGCTCCCTTTTGCCACTTGCTCTTGGCTTTCTTGGGAGCAGGTGGCATCTCCCCTGAAGAGGGAGGGCCAGGCTGCTTGGGGTTTGCCACTTCTAGGTCCCCCATCTCGACTGAGGCAGGGGTGGAGAGAAGTGAAGTGGAGGTCTCAGTTGTTCGACCCAATGGGGCTCCAGAGCCTAAGACACTAGCTACCCTGGGTGGAATTGGGATGGGGGGGGGGGACTGGGAGGACATCTCAGCCCCTGCACCAGGTGAAATCCCCACACTGGGTGGGGTGGCCCCGTCAGACAGGGGGAGGGTGGAGGGAGGCTGAGAGGAGCCCACAGTCACCCCAACTGGTGGGGCGGCAGCACTCGGGGTGCCAGCTGTCCCAGAGGGGACTGGGGCAGAAGGGGGCTGGGAGGAGTCCCCAGCCTCTCCACCGGGTGTGGCATCAGCCCTGACAGGCATGGGAAAAACCTGGGAGGACATCCCAGGCACCCCCCCCCCGGGTGGCATGCTCACACCAGAGGGGTCAATTCCCTCAGATGGAGTAGGGGTGGAGGGGGGCTGGGAGGAGCTCCCAACCCCACCCTTTGATGAGGCTCCCATGCCAGAGGTGGATGCGCTATCCCCCTGTGCAGGTGCAGCAGCCAGTGCCCCAGATGACTGCCCCAGTGGGCACTGGGCATCCAGGTGGGAGCTGCTGATGCAGTGATGGCATGGATTCCTACCCTGGAACAAGTAAGGGGCCATATAGGGCCTCCCATTCACCATAAAGGTCATGGAGAAAGGCAGGGTCTGGGTGCCACCTGTGAGGAGCATGAACATCTGCCTCTGAAAGGACATAATGTGCCTGAGCCTGGGGACCCTTCTCCCCATGGTCAGCCTGTGCCAGGGTCTGGTGAGGACACCATAGCACTCAAGTGCTTTGGTGAGGTCTCCATCTGGCAGGTGTGGGGGGATGTTGGAGGCCAGCACCTGCACTTCCAGGGTCTCCAGGGGTGTAACCAAGTAGTGGATGGTCGAGATTTCCAGCCCCACCGCACACACCTCCCTCACCAGGCTAGGAGAGCTCAAGTATACGATGGACACTGAGTTTACCCGGGAGGCATACCAGACACTCCAGCATTCCAGCAGGTCCACCACAGCTCTGGTGCAGGCCTCCACCCTGACATGGAGAGGGGAAGGTCCTCAGAGACATCCCCGTGCCAAATGCCCTGGCTGCTGGCAGCCATCCTTGGCAGGAGAGGGTTAACTCTCCCACAGAGGCTACTACAGAAGAAGAAAAAAAAAAGCCTCAGACTGAAGCTGGAGACTGGGAGGGGACTGAAACAACCTCAAAATCAGCTGAAATGACAGACTGGGGGCAGAAACAACCCTGCAGGGGCTGAAGGCAAGCCCTAAGGCAGGAGGAGATGGCAGAGACCAAGGTAAGGGGCTCTGGAGGATGGAGGCAGCAGGTATCAAAGGGAGAGCACAGGCGGTGTGGGGGAGGGGCAGAGGCAAAAGAAGATGCCGGAGTCCAAGGGAAAAAAATCAGAAAGCAGGGAAAAAGGGCAGAGAGGGGGTCCTCAAGCACAGGATGGGGAGAGGTAAGGTTTAGGGGGGTGAGAAGAGGAACGGAGAGGGACAAAGAGCAGTGGGGAATGCGCAAAAGGGACCTGAGCTGCAGGAGCTCAGAAGGGCTTCACCTGTTGGTGGCCATCTTGAAAGAAAGAAAGAAAGAATTTTAAAACTTTTTATAAAGGTTTATTAAGGGGGAAAAGGGAGTAACAACCTAACACAGTAATAAAACACTGCCCATGCACAGGCCAAGGTACAACACGCAGAAACTAGGGCTATGGCCTGCAAGCCCTGCCCTAACAGTCTAAAAACAAAAATATTCAGTGCAACATCAGCCTGCTGAGACCCCTGCTGGTATCCCAGGATGGGGGCTAGCATTGTCACAGTGTGAGGACTAAATGGGCACCCTTGACCTGAAGAGTATCCCCTGAATTGCCCAATGTGCCTGGAAGGCAGGCACTGTCTACTGGAGGATAGCATGCTCAAACTCCAGCAACAGGTGTGCCCCGCACCAAAAACTGGAAGAGCTGCAGGGCATCATCTGAGCCAGCCCCAGCAAGCCGGTTTCTGTTGCTCTTGAGGGTGGCCATCTTAGCCTGACTGAGTAAGAAGTTGGCCAGACAGATTACACCCCTATTGGCTGCCTGGTAGGGGAGGGAGAACAAGTAAGTTGCCTTTGAGAAGGCCAAGCCTAGCACCTCAAGTAAGGCACTGAGGGCAGCAAATAGCGGCAACAGCTGGGGACATTTGAGGAAAGCATGATGAACATCCTCCTCCACTCCCCCTGGGCAAAAGTGGCAGTCTTCTGATGCAGCTGGGTCTATGTGGCAGATGAGAGTGCTGGTGGCCAGTATCCCATGTAGCAACTGCCACTGGAGGTCACCGGTCTTTTTGGAGATGGGGGGCTTATAAAGTGTGTGTTAGGTGGGCGGGCTGGTGTGAGTGCCAGTGCTGCCACATGCCTCTGCCACATCGTTTCAAGATGAGTGGCAAGTACGTAGGTATGGTGGGCCTGAATCACCCAGAAATACAGGGCCTTCTGGGGGAGTGCGTCAAACCAGATCCTGGTACCACTGTCAGGAGACATGGGGAGAGCCAGTAAGGTGCCAGGCCCACCACCCAGGTTACTATCTACAACTGGGACAATGGACAGTGGTGGAAAGGGCTCATCCAGGACATCCTTGGCAGGGAGGGCTCTCCATGCTCGGAGGTTCTTCTCCAGGGCAGCTGCCGCAACCTCCAGGAGAATGGCCCACACATCCCTTAGGAACTGGGCAGCACAGTGAACTAAGAGCATGCCCAAGTGGGTTGCCAGAGCTTCAGCTGCCCAGTCTGACTGGGTCATGTTGAGGAGGTGTCCCAGCCAGATGTTATGTGACTGGAGGAGGAAGTCGACAAGGCTGGTAGAAGTAAGGCTTGATAGACTGCACTACAGGGTTGGGTTATGGACCAGAGGCTCATGCAGTAACTGTGGAACCTGCAGATGCCTGGCTTGGGCCAGGAGGCAGAAGGCAGCTCACCAGGACTGTGCCATGCTTTGATACAAGGGTGGGAGGATACCCCAGTCCAGGAGGGTGGCGTCCAGAAGGAAAACCTTCCGGTCGAAACCAAGGCCTCCCACCCAGTGCAAAAGCAAGTTAGCTAGATGCTACCAAGGGAGGGTGTCCTTGTAGTAGAGGAGCCTTTGGAGGGCCTGTAGGCAGAAGGCTACCACCCTGACCACCAGGTCAACTAAGCCCTGGCTCCACTCGGCCCCTGGTAAATAAAGAACAGCTCAGGGGAGCTAGTGATGCCCATCCCAAATGAAGTCTACAAGCAATTGCTGGAGCATCTCAAGCAGGTCCGGCTGGGAGTCCAACACAGTGCAATGGTGCCACAATGTTGCAGCTGCCAGATTGTTGACAATAAGGGCCTGCCCACAGTAGGAGAGGATGGGCAGATGCCAGAGCCATCACTGCAGATGTGCCTCCATCTGGGCACCAAGTTCCTCCCAGTTTTGTGTTGAGAAGACCAATGGCCCAAGAAACACCCCCAGGGCCTTGATGCCCTCCCAACCCCAGGTAAGACCTCTGGGCAAGTTGGGGGAAAGGGGGTTGACCCAGGGACCAAGAAGGAGGGTGTCACTCTTGATCCAGTTCACACAAGCTGAAGAGGCATGCTCATAGGCTTGTTGACAGGTGACCAAGGACTGGACATACCCTGGGTGCTGATGAGGACAGTCACATTATCTGCATATGCTGTCAGCCTGACTGACAGATGGAGGCAGATGGAAGAGTCAGTCTGGTCAGGCGCTGCCACAAGGCATGGAGTAGTGGCTCGATGGACAAGGCGAACAGGATTCCTGACACAGGGCAGCCACGGTGGATGCCCCTGCAGGCTGGGAACAGGGCACAGAGTGTGCCATTCACCTTCAGGATGTTCAAAATGTCCTGATACAGGACCCGGAGGGCAGAAGTGAAGATGACTAAAGGCCTCAAGCAGAAGGCCTCATGGGTCCAAAACAGGTAGTCATGGCTAATCTGATTGAATTCTTTCTCCTGGTCCAAGGAGATGGGCCCGATGTTGAGGCTGAAGAGGTCTGCAGCCATCACCAGTTCTTGAAGTAGGAACATATTGTCCAGGATAGTCCTGCTTGGCACGCAGTAGCTCTTTTCAGGGCCGATGATGAAAGTCATAACAGTGCATAGCTGGTTAGCCAAAGCCTTGGTCAGGATCTTGTAATCAGCACACAAGAGGGACACTGGTCACCAGTTCTTGATGCAGCCAAGGTCTCCTGTCTTAGGTAGCAGGGTGAGAACCACTCGGTGACAGCTGGTTGGCATTGTCTGGTCCGCAAGACTCTCATGAAAAACACGCAGGAGGCAGAGTCTGAGGAGAGGCCAGAATGTCCTATAAAACTTGTCAGGCAACCCATCAAGGCCAGGGACTTTGCTCAAGGTGAGGTCCCCAACAGCAGCTGTGAGTTCCTCCAAAAACAGTTCTTGCTCAAGATGGTCAGCCTGTGATGAGCAAAGCCTAGTGAGGCTGTCATGTAAGCACCTAGCAGACTCTAAGCAAGTCATTTTGGCTGCAAACAGTTCCTGGTAGAAGGTGATGGCATGGAGTTGGATTTCAACAGGATCTGTGAGCATTTGGCCATCTGGGGTCTTAAGATGGTCAATGACCTTCCGTGTGGCTCATCATTTCTCAGGGCTGAAGAAGAAGTGAGTTGGAGCATCAGTCTCTGCAGATGTTTGTTGCAGAACTTAAGACTACTGAGCAGCCCTGCATCACTACCAGCATCATGCAGGGCAACTTCAAGCTATGTCACATCCACCTCCAACTCCTGAACACAGCGGTAAAGCTCACTTGTTGCTAACTGCATGTTCTGCTGACATAAAACTCTAATCTGCACCTTTCCCAAATCTCACCACTGCTTCCAGGAGGGGAACGTGGCTCTTACAGCCTCCCATGTCTTCCAGAAGTGAGTGAAGCAGTCAGAGAAGTAAGCGTCCTGCAAGAAACTAGTGTTGAGGCACCAGTAGGGTGTCTGAGAATGCATCCTGCCAAGAAGACTCAGCGCACAAGAAACCAGGCTGTGATCAGATAGTCTTGCTGGGATAATATGACTGCTGCTCAGGAGTGGTAGGTGGTGCCTGGTGATGTACAGGCGGTCAAGGTGTGCCATAGAGAGCCCACCAACGGTCACCTTCAGCCAGGTATACTGCCTCACATAGACATGGAGATGGAGCCAGACATCAATAAGGTCTGCTGCCTCTAAAGTGGTCCACAGCTTCCAGGCTGAGGGTGAATGGGGCTCCAGCCCATTCCAGTCAAGATGCACATCGACCGTGCAATTGAAGTCTCTGCCCAGGAAGAGAAAATCATCAGCATCAGCTGCACTCTGCAAGATGTCAGCCAGTGTCTCAAAGAATGTGGTCCATTCTCGTTCAGCAGTGGGTGCATAGATGTTAATAAGGAGGAGGCTATGTTGTGCAAACTGGATGCAAAGGGTGAGCAAGCAGCCAGGAATGACCTCTTGGGCTACCTCTGAGTCAGTGTCTTCTGTGGTTACAGAAGGATTGTGACCCCTGCACTGGGAGAGGTGCCATGACTGAAGAAACTGTAGCCCTTCCAGGCAGCATGCCAGTCAGCTTGATTGGCTGCATCAGTGTGCGTTTCCTGCAGAAAGGTGATGTCCAGCCTCTTCTGGCACAGGAAATCAAAGACTGCTGTCCATTTCACAGGGTCTCTGCAGCCATTGGCATTAAGGGAGGCAAAGGTTGTGGCAGCCATGTGTGAAGGCATAGAAGGAGGGATAGGCAAGGCCAAAAACACAAAGGGAGAGCCAACAATGAGGAGCCAACATGCAGGAAAAGGAAAGACCAGGCCTACAACTCCCCAGCTGGCACTTCTTGTAACAACTGCCCAACATCACCTGCAAGCCTTGCTGAGGTGAAACCTATAACCCTGCATCCCTGGATTGGAGTTCAGCACCACCACTGCAGCCTTAACAGACACCACAAATGTCTCAGGGTCTGGGAACCATTTACATATGTTCTGTGCAACCCTCTGGTGGTGCTTGATCTGGTCTAGAAAGTCAATGAGATGTTCAACAGAGTAGCCAGCACAGGGAGGTTCCTCAGAAGCAGGAACAGGTTCCGCCTCCTTCCCTATTGAGGGGGGCACCTTAGCTGAATTGGGGGATACTACCTCCTGAGGGAGGACTTCTGTCAACTCATCCTCAGAGGCAGAATCAAAGTCTGTTTCTGAGGAGGAGGAACTGTACACATCAGGCACTAAGAGCCATTGAGCCCTGTGGGGAGCATTTGACCCCTCACCAGAACTCTCAGCATCAGGCCCTGTGGGATCAGCGTTGCCTGTGGGGTCTTGGGGCGGGGGGGGGGTGACATCAGTCCCTGATCTCTTTGGTAGGATGCTCTCCTGGTCTAGGCACTCTTGCTCCTGGAGCCACTTTTAGCTCCCAGGAGGTCCAACTTCCATATCAACTTCATCAGGCTCAGGGATCTGAGAGATAGGGGGAGAACCATCAGACTCCCCCAGCACCCCCCCCCCCCTGCCCCCAGCTTACCTCTGACCACTACAGGGTCTAGGGGGCATGCTGAGGAGGCAGACAGAGAGGGGGGCCCTGCTCAATAACCCTCAAACTAGTGGGCAGGTGTTGAGGGGATAGCAACGCCTTTTTAGAAGACCCTTTTTTTCTGGGACTTGCCCTTCCCAGCAGGTAGGGCTAAATCTTCCTCTAAGGGGGGAGGAAAAGGGAGGGGTGGATACACCACCACAGAACTAGCTGACTCTGATGAAGTGAGGAGTGACTGAGAGAAAAGCCTTTCCCCACCATCCAGCAGAGCTGCCGCACCAGAGATGGATGAGTCACCATCAGGCACAGCCGCAGGAGGCTCCTCTGTGGCCAGCTTCTTCTTCAGGCACTGAGTAGCCAGGTGGGACCTGCTACCACAGCAAAAACATGAGGTGTCCCCAATGGTGTAGTAGACCATGTAATGCTGCCCATCAATCAGGAAGGAAATGGATTGAGGCAAACCCCAACCCTCCCTGTTGAGAAGCATAAACAGCTACCTTTTAAAGGATAGGACACGCCAGATCTCAGTTACTTTGCTGCCAAGCTGCAGTCTATGGACTGGCCCTGTAAATATGACAAAAGGGCACAGGCAGTTAGTGAGGCTGTCATATGAGAGAAATGGAGGCACTTTTGAGGCTACCACTCGAAGAGCTGGTGTGTCTAGGGGCATTGCAAGGCCAAAAACACTCCTGACAGACACACCTGGTACCAAGAGCTCATGCACTAAAGCAGTGGAGCTGAGGAAGATGATAGGGACCAAACTCACCCAGGCAACATAGAGGACATGTTTGCAACCTATAAGCACCCCCACAGCAGCAGCAAACTCCTTCACTCCCATGGAGGGAGGGGCATGAAGCCGCAGACCAAAGCTCTGGTCCAGAGGGACTGAAGCCCTAGCAGTGAACTGCTGAAAGCTGCCTTCAGCCATTCCAGAAAAAAAAGGGTTAACCCTGCAAGAAACCAGAGGAATGGGGAATGGGCAGGGCAGGAAACAAAGAAGCTGGAGAAAATAAACAAACCAACACCAGGGGAGAGGAGAAAGGTAAGCAATGTGGCAGGGAAGGGAAGGGAAAATAATAAGCAGCAGAGCAGCTGCATGGTGAGAGAGGGAAAACAAAATACAACCTGAGGGAGAGGGAGCAGAGGGGGAGTGGGTTACTGCAGGAGAAAGGGCTTAAACAAGGTGAAAAAAGGCAGGAAAAAGTCATGGAAAGTTGAGGGCTACAGTTGGAAAAGGGTCAGACTGTCTGTGGGAGGGAAGCCTAATCAAGAGAAGCAGAAAAGCTCATTGAATAGGGAAAAACTCTCAACGCTCTGAGCAAACACACCTGCCAGTGGCCATGTTGGCACTCTTCACCCTCCCTACACTGAACTTGGCATTTTTGAAAACTGGGCCACTCACTGGATTTAGAAGATACATTTTAGGCTGCTGTTTCAGAGATGTGTAGGGAGAGCATTTTTGGTTTTTTGTTTTGTCTTGTTTTGTTTTGAATATTTTAATTAATTCTGTTTCACTCAGTCTCTCAGTTCCCCATCTATAAAATATAGAGAGTAATATTTCCTTTGTCCTACTTATTTTCAGGGTTTGAATTCTGCAGGATTCTGGGGGTGGAGGGGGCTGAGCCCCCCACAAAACAGACAAGACCCGCCCCTGTAAGATTTGCAAATCATAACCTGGCAGGTTCTCTGGTTTTATTAGGGCATCATGATGGGCAGTCCAAATTTTTGCAGAATCCCCCAAGAGTCAAAGTGTAATTTGAACCCTGCTTATTTGTTTGGTCTATTTACGTGACATATCATTCAGAGCAGGTACTGTTTCTTATACTGTGCATGCCTAGTTTAAACAGGGCCTTGATTTTAATTGGAACTTATGCGCACTACTATAACACAAATAACAAAACACTGTTTTTAGTAATGGTTATAGATCACAGTTCAACAGTTGTAATAATTGGTCATATTCCTCTCTCATTTATGATGGTAACAATTGAGAGCTACACAAAAGACATATTTTTTTCTCCTCAATAATGGCAAGTATAATGGTACGAGTCCACATGCCATCAGGATCCATTACAGCTCATCTTTGTTTCTTTCTATACCCCTTAGTGGATCTCCCAAGATATCAGAACTAAACATTATTTGCACAGAAGTGTTGTCCCCAGTGGACAGTGTGAGTTCGTGCCTGGTGCGCTATTGCCAATGAACACACAGGGGTGGAGGATCCAACTTAATCTTTATTGTTTCCAGTCTGCGCAGAGAGGGGTGCTTGGCAATCGTTTGCAAAGCAAGCACCACCGGTTTCTACCTTTGGGTACCTTTTATACATATGTTTGCAAGTGTATCTCTCAGTGATTGGTTACAAGCTGACATAAGACGTTCTCTACTGAGCATGTCTCTATACCTATGTTTTAGCCATGTATTTAATTTACATACATATATGTTTCATTAACATACTTTTGCCCTGCCCAGGGGTGTGATTTTTAGCATTATAATGAGACCTTTTTCTGAACTTCTTGCTATCTTACAAGTGTCAGGGAGACACTATCCTGCTGGTGTTAGGGAGGCATTCCAGAAATCCTCCGCATCCCACACGCTGTGCTCTGCAAGCATCTCTTAACACACACATGCCACACCCCTCCCAGCATCAGTAAGTTGCCTTAAGTATTCAGTTAGATATAGTTTGCAAAAGCTAGATATACCATAAAAAAGATTACATAAAAAGGATTACATCAAATCCCCCCTTCGAGGCAATGACCCTATGAAATGGGACCATACTCCTCGATCGTTCCTTTCAGCATCAAGAACCGTTTTGCGTCTTCTCGGTTCTTCTGGATTGGATCCATGACCGAAGGTTTCATGAACATCACTCGGTTGACAGGGGTAGGTATCAACTTCTTGAGTG
>NW_005842086.1:1686929-1689571 GCF_000455745.1 Alligator sinensis | reverse complement strand
CAAAAGAGACACTCACCAGTCCGTTGAGACCTCCCTCGTCCCATCAGATTAAGTTGGTCCTCCAAGCGTTGCGCCGTTGTACCCCTCCACGGCTCCGTCAAACAACCAGGAGACGGTCAGACCTCCGACGAAAAAGGCCAGTGGCGCCTGGCCCTCGCGCCATCCACAGCCGTTGCCGGAGCCGAGGAGGTGGACCGGGCAAGGCGGTCAATAGAGTCCCATCTGGGTCACCAAATTGTTGTCCCCAACGGACAGTGTGAGTTCTTGCCCGGTGTGCTATTGCCAATGAACACACAGGGGTAGAGGATCCAACTTAATCTTTATTGTTTCCAGTCTGCGCAGAGAGGGGTGCTTGGCAATCGTTTGCAAAGCAAGCACCACCGGTTTCTACCTTTGGGTACCTTTTATACATATGTTTGCAAGTGTATCGCTCAGTGATTGGTTACAAGCCACTGACATAAGATGTTCTCTACTGAACATGTCTCTATACCTATGTTTTAGCCATGTATTTCATTTACATACATATATGTTTCATTAACATACTTTTGCCCTGCCCAGGGGTGTGATTTTTAGCATTATAATGAGACCTTTTTCTGAACTTCTTGTTATCTTACAAGTGTCAGGGAGACACTATCCTGCTGGTGTTAGGGAGGCATTCCAGAAATCCTCTGCATCCCACACGCTGTGCTCTGCAAGCATCTCTTAACACACACATGCCACACCCCTCCCAGCATCAGTAAGTTGCCTTAAGTATTTAGTTAGATATAGTTTGCAAAAGCTAGATATACTATAAAAAAGATTACATCAAAAGCTTGCCAGATATTTCAGTTCCAAACTTCTTCCTTATTTTTTTTCCTTTCTGTCTTTCTTTTTTTCTTCAGAAGTGAAAAAAGGAAACAAATATTCATACAAATTAATAAGTCCTACTTTTGTTTATCCTGTGGCACATTTTTAAGGGTTTGGGGTTTTTTTTAAGTCTTTCTGTGCATCATGGGTGGCTATCATCTTAAATCTCTCCAGTGTGTCCTAATACAAAATAACTCCCTGAATGTGAAGTTAATATAGCTTGCAGCTTCAAAGAAAACAGGGATAATTGAACTGACTTATGTGGTGACAAATTGTTCTTAAAGGATTATATTTCTATTTTATTCTTGAAGAACAGGTTAGTTTGAAAGCTGAGAGAATTAAGCTTAGGAAAAATGGAGCAAATGGGACCTATATAGCTGCATCTGCATCAGGGAACTATTCCTCCTAGTAGTTAATTTGTATAAGATTCAATATGCATAAAATCTGAGGGCACTTTTACACATGTTCCAGGGATGGGAGGAGCGGTGCTTTAATTAGAGCTTGAGTTTAATTAGAGCTTGACTTCCCTCAATGAGCTTTAGTTCAAGCACCCCCTCCATCATTTTGAAGCATGGGGACACTGATTAATCAAGTCTGCTCCAATGCGCTGGAATACCAGTGCCTCTTGTTACCAGATTTGCCTGTCCCTTTGGGGTGCACTCATTTATTAGTTATGTTTCTGGAGTCTCTGCAATTCTATCAATGTACTGCTTATGTCACTTGTCTTTCTATACGTAGCTCTATCTCTCCTTTCTGCAAGTCCTCACCCACAATGGAGCCACCTTTCAGGGCATAGTTTCAAAGGGTCTGGGTTCCTCCAGCTACCAAATTAGTCAAACGCATACACAAACACACAGATTAACAGAGCATGTCTGAGGGTTAATCAGCATTTCCAAGCTGATACCCTCATATGCTCCAGACTCAGCACAGGAACAGGGCATGTCTGAGCCGGACGGGTCAATCAGCATTTATAGGATGACACCCTCATATATAATGGACTCAGCACAGAAATTAGTTCAGAAGGACAACAATAAAATGCAGTCAGATACATGCACACAGGTTAACAAAGCACGTCTGAGCAGGCAAGGTTACTCAGCATTTCCAGGCTGACACCCTCATATGCCACAGCTCAGCACTTCCTAATTTCTTGTCTCAGTTGTCCTGATAGTAACTCCTTTGATGAGCAGACCCCACAGGATTTTTGGACTATACAAGGATCTTTGGTTTAGGTAAAAGAAGTATTGCTGCAGAGCAAATGGGGGGCAGGGGTCAAAGAGAAGAAATGGTAAACTAAGTTTGGGGAGAGAATATGGCAACTAGCTTGACCATAAAAGTTATTGCATTACTGGGTATAAGAGGCTTATGATGATTCTAGTAGTAATAGCCCTACAAGGAAAAAACAAACAAACAGTTACAGTATTACAAGACTTCAATTGGGTATTTTGGGAAATCTAGCTTAAATCTGATCAACAAGAATCAGGTTTATAAAGTAATGCCTGCAGTAAGAGATAAGAAGAGAGAAAGAAATTAAATCAAGTCTGAGGTTTAGAATGTGGACTTAGAGAAAGAGAGAGTTGGGGTCTCACCACTCCATCCACAAAGCTTGAACCAGTCGAGGTTCTCGGTGCTTGTTGGAGCTTGCAGATAAGCTGTTCGGTTTCAGGTCCAGAGTGCTTGAGACTGGCAGAGCCCCCAACACGATCAGTGGAGGTATTCCAGGCAGAAAAGGAGAATGTGAAGTTCCAGTGGAATGATTGAAGAGTTTGGATCCAAGCACCAGAACAGAAACTTGAGCT
>NW_005842086.1:1681066-1686919 GCF_000455745.1 Alligator sinensis | reverse complement strand
GGGAAACAACAATGGTTCAAGGGAGAACATTAGGTTTGTTTTTGCGTAAATGGTGGCTCAAGGGAGTATACCAGGGTTGTTTTTGTCAGAACCCATTAATGGAATGCCTATGGCACAGTGGAAAATTCCGTCACAGTGGAAATTCCCCAAGCCCTCGTGATTGGCACAGTGGAAACTCCCGCCACAGTGGAAAAGCCCGCCAAGTCCAACACGCACACCACCATTGGCCGGTTACAAATTATTCATACTTGGTGACTAGCAATTGGCTCGCTAGCCATATAAAAGTTAAAGCAGTTTCCACCCGCGTTGGAGACCTCCGCACATTTCTCGGAGTAAACCTGGCGGACTGATCACCCACCAGTGACTCCCCGTCACCGACCTGCCTGACGTATCCCCTTCCTTGTGCACTTGGTAATTCATTTATGGAACGTCTCCTCTCGCTTCAAGGGCTCTTGCTACGTTTCTCTCGCTATATTTGTAACTCGTTTGTAACTGCAATTAAGCCAGTTCTTCCTGCGCTGCGCACATCAGTAGCGTAAGTAAACAACCTTGTTGCAACCAATACGCATCCGTGCCTAATTCCGCTCCATCGGTCAAAAGTACCCGCCTGCCGTTTCGGGCTACTGGCCACAGCCCAGCCTGCCCCTCGACCGCCACAGTTTTATGCTGGACAATAGAAGCTGATCATTCCTGCCTATGGGTGGCTGTTATTCTGAGGGAGCTCACAATGCAAACAGGCAGATTCAGTGTTTTGGGTACCAATAAAGGAGTCATCACTAGAATTGGTCTGATAAATGCTGAGCTGGGTGTGTGAAGACATTGGATGATTAGCATTTGGAGCAGAGATCCCCCATCATGCAGTGCTCCCCTGCTTCGCTAGTCTCAGAGTTCAGTGCAGTCCTTGCCTTGGAATCTCTGTTCTCCACTCTGAATACTAATGGAGGTACCTCCTTGTCCCATCATCGATGTAAATGAGACTAGGGGACTTGCCTTACTCTTATCACCCTTGTCTGGAGGGGTTTAGGAGTGTCTCCCACTGCATCTTCATTGCTTTTTGTATGTCCTTCCTCTGATCAGTTCCAGTTCAGGTGGAGGTAGTGGGGTGGGTCCTTTATGACTCAGACAGGCTGGGTTCTGCAAAAGAGTTATCCAAGAACACAGAGCTCATAGGTAACACTCTGCACTCCTGTATAGGCACCCTATAAGATGAGCTACTCTTCAGATCTGCACAAATGGGAGACGAGAAACACACCACTCCTATGCTTCCTCACACAGTTTGGACAAAATGGAATACTTCTTCTTCCTTGAGCTGAAATATTGTGTGAAGCTAATAAATTTATAATGCCAGCATCCTGCTCTGAGGAGAAAGAAAAGGACATTGTCTTCTCACTGCCCATACTGGTCAACTGGGATAGACATTCCACTCTTATTTTTAACTATGCTACTCTGGAAAGACTCTTCTCAATACAGTCAGAAATTATTCTCACTTGATAAATAGGCAAACATGAGAGGTTACATTAGTGATTCTCAAATATTTTGAATTGGACACACTGCTTGTTAGGCTCAAGGCACTTCTTGGAAAATTCCAGCTCTTAGTTTGGATGTTTTGTTGACAAGAGAAAAATAACAGATACGTTCTTGCTCTTCTGTTGAAAAAAACTCCAAAACACCATAACAAGTCAGAAGGTATTTAACACCATGGATTCTTATTTGAAAACTCTGAGTTTATTTTATGAATCTTGTTTGCAAACCAGTTATCAGTGCTAAGGCTATGTGGCACCCATGGAAGGATCACAAGATAATACAGGGTGCTGGGACACGCGGGTTGAGAATAACTAAGTTAAGGCAAACATTTCCAAATCTATAGCTGCTTTCAGACATGGCAGGAATGGCACTTTGCTTTAAGCTCAGCATGCTCCTGCACTGAGCCCAGAGCATGCCCAGGAAAGGCAGCGCCTTAGTTGCACTCAGTTTTCCCAACATTGGGCACTTTAGTGGGGCTTTTTTGGTACTTCTATCTACTGGCCGATTCAACCAGCTTTATATAGAAGTGCCAAAAAGCCCCACTAAAGTGTTCAATCTATACAGACACTGCAGATACTGCCATACTGAACTAACGTGCTGTTGCTTCTGGTAGAGCACATTTCTTTTTTTCCACGTCTGTCAGAACCCTATGTGTCTACATTTAGATGTGCACAGATCCTCCTGTTCATACAGTAAGACTTCCCAGATTCAACCTAAAGTCTTTGCTGCATTTTTAACTCATTGCCTTCTTTCTGCCCTCTGTGATAAGGGAGAATAGTTAATCTCCATCTCTTTTATGTCAGTTTTTCAAATATTTGAAAACTGCAGTCATGTCTCCTCTTAATCTCCTTTTTTCCAGACAAAATATACTCAGTTCTCTCAACCTTTATTCATGTGGCATGCATTCTGATCACTAGTCATTTTTAGTGCTTGTCTTTGGATCCTTTCTGGTTTTTTCTCTATCCTTAAAATGGGGTGCCTGGAGCCAGAGGCAATACTCCAAGACCTAACCAGATCCAGGTAAACTGATTTTATCACTTCCCCTGTGTCTTGTCTAGATATTAAGGAAGTTTAAATCCCCTCCCTCCCCTCCCCCATTGCTAATATCTCATACATTTTTAGGGTTGTTGGTTGTACCCATGTTGGTCTAAGGACATAGAACCTTGTCTGCGCATATATTTTTAGATATTCTTGTCACCTACTTGAAGAGTGTCTCATCTACTTATTCCTTCTGATTTGGCAGCTTGATAGTATCACTACTGTCCTATTCTTTCTATATGTTCATCCAGATGTTCCCCATACTCCTTCCATTTGTCTAAACATTGAGGATACTATGTAGGCTGCCATTATGCTTTTCCATTTACCTCTCTGTTGACATAATGAGATTCCAAAGGCATGGTCTTAATTACATTTTGATTGGTGCATTTTCTTTGCCAACCCTGATCAACCCTAGATGAAATCCTTCCTTACCAGGGTAGTCAGTACCGAAAGATGTTCTTCCAAATTTCATGAGAGAGATCACACCTCTAACAAGAATCACTTTTCTCAGAGCAGTAACCCTTTTTCAGAATCCCAAACCTCATCAATGCCACTTTCTAAGCTGTATATTCATTTTCATATGCAGTTGTCTTGGCTTAAGCCTCTGTCTTTGATATCCTTATCCTTCTGAGCAGTGCCTTATAGAGCTTCTCTATCATTGAGGAGTAATATAAGGAGCAAAAACCACCCAACAAAGTCCACTGATATGCACCAGACCTGGAAATGTGACAGTAAAGTTGCTCTTTTCCTAATCCCACTCTCAGGCTTCCAATAGCAGTGGATTTGAAAGCGGGGCTGAGGACATGTTCAGAGTAGCTTCGCTTTGCCGGCCCTCAAAAGGCTGGTACTTTCCTTTGATCTCCTCGGGGTCATTTTTACTATTGTAGATGAGCAAGAGAATGTAGTTATTTGAGGAATGGGAGCTTTCTGGTCATTGTGTCCCAAATACAGTTTCCAGACATCTATAAGTAATAACTTAGTACAAGTAGTTTTTAATTTTTAAGCTTATTGTCTATCTAGTGTTTTCAAAGGTAAAAAGAAGAGAGCATATTTACCTTTCTATATTTTTATGTGATAAACCTTTTTCATCAGGTACCACAACCTCATATAACTCGCATTCATTTTCTAGGATATGAACCAAAGTTTATTAGTGATATAGCAAACATACAAAATGTGGATGAGTCATGTACTATTAACTTTTAAAATTTAAATTAAAATCATAGACCTTAGGACTACATGCACTCTGAAAGGTGTATTAATACTCCCATTATTAGTAATGGGTGATCTGAATGTACATGTAATGGGACAATAATGTGCTTCTCCAAGGGCACATAAGAATGCAGTAATGCAATATAATAGATTTTCAAATACATTAAGAAAACAAGAAGATTGCTAGTGAGAAAAAATAGTAATGTAAGTGATTCAGTGCATTGCCCTTGAAATCTTTATTCTAAAGGACTTACCTATCAGAAACACACTCCTCTATTACTGCCTCTATTTGACAAAATTAGTGTTTTATCTTATTCTAAAGATTCCTCTCTCTGTCCCTTCTATGCTACCAACCTATCAATCTCAGACCAGCAATATGAGATTATTAAAGTTTAGAAACCTAAAGCGATATGTTGGAGAACAATGGAAGTGCATGCTGCTGCTAAATGAAATGTATTCATGTTAATGTGGATAGAAAAAATGAACAATAAAAATAGTAGGAATTCATTTAGGTTAAAGGTTAGGAAATGAAGCAGGAAAATTAAGATTAGAAGTATGGATGCATTTTAAGACAGAGAACTGTAGCAAAACTAGAGAAATTTCCTGGGGTATAATTGCTACCAAAGGAAATAAAGTACTATGGAATATGTGTGAGGTTAATTTATGGGTCATTTATATAATTGTTTTTTCCCAAGTATGGCAACTTGTTATTATTCAAAAAGCCATTTTATTTCAGTTGAAAAGTTGGAAACTTGCTGATAGTGACATATTTTTGGCCATCTAATTCTGGAAGGAATTTTTTTTTAATTATTTTTATAATTTCATCTGAATCTCAAAACAAACAAAAATTAATTTTATTTCTCCCTTTCCTATTTTTAATTCCTTATTTAGGTGGCAGAGATCTACCAACTACCTAAATAACACTTTGCTGTTAACTTTGCTTAATATGCCAAATCAGTTTAATTACAGTTTCTATAAATAATCTATGCAAAATACTTCCCTGAACAGAATGCACTTTTCCTTATGTATGTGGCACATTTTAATACTTAAAAGCATTAGAACAGATGTTAGGTGCCTGCTAAACTTGTTTTCAGTTTTCTTTTATTTATATGTTAATGAGAATTTAATTACTTCATGAATACTTAAACAACCTGAGGGTGCCTGATATCATTAGCTTGAACATGACAAGCACCTCAAGTGACCACATGGGAAGACTAAAATTGCTTTTAGTTTACTTGAAGACAGAAAAATGAATTCATTTCACCCCCTGCTATGTTTTACCTGACACACAAAACTGAAAAAGCAGTGGGCACAGACTCAATCTTACTTTAACACAACTAAAAGGATCTAAGAAAGTACCGACACCTAAAAGCATAAATTCTTCCTTTTTTGATTTGCTTCATTGTCCTTTAATAACCAATCTGGGAATGTCTTCTTACTGCATCTTATTTTTCTTAATAGTTTTTTAAGGCAAAATGCTTTCTGTCATGTAAATTTCCTTGTTCAAAGCTTGTAGAATTATGCACAACTTAGACATGCCCTGCAGTGATTAAATTATCCAGGATGAAGAGCAGTATGGAAAATGTTTAACTAAATCTACCAGGAAACTTTTGGTAACACAAGCACTATTTGAAGGTGTTGTAAAAGTAATGTGGAGCTTCATTCTGACCTATGAAAGAGTCCCATCATCTTTAATAGAGTGTTTCAACTCTAGCAGTGTCTTGTTGGTTTATGCTTCTGATTTATTTTTTGCACAGAAAACTATCCTTATTCTAGTTCTGTAAAGAAGGGTAAATGATTCTGCCCTTGGACAGCCTAGATAGAAAGAAATCTCAGCTCTCTCTAAACTTTAATTTCTCCCACAAAAAAAGAAGAAATAATAATAATAATCTCTCCAAGTTATTTTCTTCTCTGAATTTCCCATCTGTCCTATCATCTTGAGCAGGAATTGACTGAATAGAATCTGCAAAAAAGACTGAGCACCACTAATTTAGCATAAATTGGTGCTCATAGTGTAGTATCATATACTTTTTTTTTATATTCAGAACAAAAGAGGTTAAAACAAAGAACCAAACAGGAATG
>NW_005842086.1:1673201-1681035 GCF_000455745.1 Alligator sinensis | reverse complement strand
GGAATGCCAGAAACTAAACTTGCAAATAAAAATGATATCCATCAATTCAAGTGTTCACCTTAAAAGCTTTATCTGAATCTATTATTCCTCTTTTTGAGTGTGGAGAATTGGGGAAGAAAGGGGGAGCAATGTGTAGAATATGTCAAGAGTTAGATAAAAGGAATGGACTAAAAATATACTGTACAAAGAATGATTATTTTAAAGAATAAAATCATTAGATTCCTCCCTCCCAAATTATGTGCATAAGTGTTTCTTTGATGGGGGTCAGATAATCAGAGCAATACTGAAGCAGCAGGTATTTCACTACTTTTTTCAATGTTATAGGAATAATATTCTAATTTTACTACAATGTATGAACACTTTCTTCAATGTGGGAGGCATGGAGATGATTTCCTTGAACTTCAGGGAAGTCTAAGAAACATGCTTTCTTTTTTGTTTTCATAATCCTTCAAACTTTTTTCCATGCCTTTGGGGAATTCCATGTCTTTGCAGTTGCTACTCAAACTAGACATGAGCATGACATGTTCTCTGACACTTGACTATTACCTCAGATATCCCATTGCTTCTATCCCCCATCAGACTGGGAATCTAGGATGGTGGAATTTAAACTTCCAACTTCTGTCAATGGTATAGCTTAAGGGTGGAACTCTTTTTTTTTTTCTGAATACCTAGATGGTCGAATTTGTTCACCTACATGGAAACAATCCCCAGAATATAATTTACTTTCAGATTGGTATTCTATTCATGCATCTATGCCTACACATATGGGTAGATATACACACTCAGACTAGTCATACACTTGTAGGGAGAGAGCATAAGCACATTTCTTCCCTTCTATTTCTCTGAAGTAGTGAAGGCATTCACATGGAAAGCCATGCATGGGCTTTGCATCCTTCACCTAACCAGGTTTGAATCTACACCTTTGACTTCCAAGCTACCACACCACAAATCTACCTTTACCCATTACCTTATTTGGCTCCTTTTGAATCTAGCTTCCTGGGCACTCTTTAGAGCCACGGGGCCATGATCAAAGGATTATAGCAAAGCAAGCTGGAAGGGACCTCATAATGTCATCTAGTCCAGGCTCCTGCTCAAGGCAGGATCATGCCTTAATAAAACCGCTCAGCCTTGTGCCTTCTCTTATATACTTCATTTCCCACTCTACACATCATTAATGTGGTGGAGCCACACAATTGTTTTATCATTGACACTTGCCAGGTTCTCACCCTGGTTGTGCATGCATGCTGCACATGTGAGGAGATGATCAGCAGTTTGTGGTGCATCACCACACTCACATGTTGGACTCTCCTTTAAGTCATTCTTATACAGTGTGGCATTAAAGTATCCAGATCCAGAGCAAATTCTTTCAAATTACCAGCCAAGTCCCTAACCTGTTTTTAAACACAAACCCAGTTTTTACTGCTAGCTCCTTATTAGCAGGTATGAACTATATTTTGTGCTTAAACATTGAGTTAATAAGTATTGGAAATATCTTTATGTTTTTTCCTTGTTTTATCCATTTGTCGGTAGTTTCTTTTCTGTTGTTTGTTTCAGTAGCATTATTGATTTTGTATCACAGTTGACAAGTACATTTTCCCACCTTTTTAACAAATAAAGATATCAGAACAACCTTGTCAGGAATCCCTGAGGCTAACAGCAATATGCTATCCGTGATGATAGGGTTAATCCTGCTCTGTTTCCATAATAAAAAACAGTGTGACTTCCACAGCATGACTATGAATACTTCAACTAAAAATAAATGGTACAGTAATTCTAATTTATTGTGTACACATTTACAATTCTGTTGAAAGTATTAAAATAAGTCAACAAAGTATACTAACAATTGCTTTATTGTGACTTAAATATGTTTGTCATTAAGAAATAATAATTAAAGACATTTATAAACATTGTTTATCTAGGGCATATGTCTTGACACTATCTTTTTTGTAACATAGAACTAGAAGATAGAACAATGCTTAATTGCCTCCTTTCTACCCTTGCTTATGTCAAACTCATACCTCCGGAAAACAATAAACATTAAGAGAAAATTAAATTCAAAAGATCTAGATGATGAGGGGGAAAATATTTATTTCAAATATTCTTTATTCAAACTGTGGAAAGTTGAGTAGAATAAATCCTATTTTTTTATGAACATCATACACATTTCAGTATATTTTCCCAAATATATAGAGTTAAATCATAGATTTCATAGACATTAGGGCTGGAAGGGACCACAGAAGATCTTTGAGTCCAGCCCCCCACCCCAGGGGCAGGGATTCATCAGGGGCCATAGGATCCCAGCAAGATAAATATCCAAATGTCTCTTGAAGGCATTCAAAGTAGGTGCTTGAACCACCTCTGGCAGCAGTCTATTCCAAACCTTGGAGGCTCGAACAGTAAAGAAGTTCTTCCTTATGTCCAGCCTGAAACGGTCACGGAGGAGTTTGCGATCATTTGATCTTGCCATCCCTTGAGGCGCTCTAGTGAACAGAAATTACCCCAGATCCTGGTAAGCACCCCGATAAACTTATAGGTGGCCACCAGATCACCCTTGAGCCTGTGCTTTTCCAAGCTGAAGTGTCCCATAGCTCTCAGCCTCTCATCATAAGGTCTGTTTTCCTGACCTCCAATCATGCATGTGGCTCTCCTCTGGACTCTCTCAAGTTTCTCCACATCCTTTTTGAATTGTGGAGCCCAAAACTGGCCACTATACTCCAGCTGCAGCCTCACCAAGGCCAAAAAGAATGGGAGAATGATATCCTGGGATTTGCTTGAGAAGCATCTATGGATGCAAGCCAGCATCTTGCTCACTTTACTAGCTGCATCATCACATTGAAGGCTCGTGTTCATCTTGTGGTCAATCATCCATAGTGCTAGCCAGCGTAGCACTGCCGAGCCTATAAGCATGCTGTGGGGTTTTCTTCCCAAGGTGAAGAACCTTGCATTTTTTGGTATTAAACACCATCAGGTTCTCATCCACTCATTTCCTGAGCCTATCAAGGTCAGTCTGGATCACCCTCCTGTTCTCAGGTGTGGATGCTTTACCCCAAAGTTTCGTGTCATCGACAAACTTGGCCAGTGCACTTCTGATGCCAATGTCCACATCATTAATGAAGATGTTGAATAGTATAGGCCCAAGGACAGAGCCTTGAGAAACCCCACTGGTCACAGTGCACCATGACGATTGCCTTCTGTCAACCACCACACTATGGGTCTGACCACAGAGTCAATTCTCCAGCCAGGGGATCACAGTGAAGCCAAGGCACAGTTGGCCAGTTTTGCTAAGAGGTGATCATGGAATACCAGATCGAAGGCTTTTTTAAAGTCAAGATATATGACATCAATCTCTTCCCCCTTGTCCAGGTGATCCTGGTTTTCTCTGATTAAAAAAAAAATGGATAAAAAAGTAACAGAAATCCACATTTTTATGTGATTAAGATCTTGAAGGGAAAGTGAACTGTCAGTAAAATAGTAGAGATATAGACTTCTTTATTGTTTTAAAATTGTTTTCCTAAGTAATTCGTATACTGTGACAAACCATACCTTCTTTTGAAGACAGTGCATCATATCACTGTGTACTATTACTGTCCCCAGACTTCTAAAAGGCAAATCTTAAAGATATTAAGGCAGTTATGCTGATAAGTATCTTGGTTTACTCACAGATGACAAGGGGTCCTGGTTTCCTCTAATTAAAAAACTTCCCCAATTTTCAGATTAAAAGAACTAACCCAAAATGCACATTTTTCCATGATTAAAATGAAACACCACTTCACACACACACACACACACACACGGGAATTATTCTATTCAGATTTGGATTTGTTGCCAGTTCAGATGCCAGTAACTCAATTCAGAGATTCAGATCGCTTTTCTGATTCAATTCGGCCAAATTGGCTTTGGAAGATTCAGTACAGATTTGGAGAATTGGCCATAGAGTATAATGGAGAATCGATGAAATATCTATAACTTTGTCATTTTTTGGCTGATTTGGATGAAACTTCCAGAGGTGGTAGACTCTGCTGAGGGCATGAATTATGCTAAGTTTCAAGGCAATAGGTGTAGGGGTTCTGGGAAACTGTACCTCAAATACTGAAAGCAAAACTTATGTCACATGTGTGTTAAGCCACAGTGGGGTGCAAACTGCAGGGATGGTAGCCCCTGCTGAGGCCACAAAGCCTGCCAAGTTTTGAGGAAATAGGTGCAGGGAGTTCTGGGAAACTGAACCTCAAACGGTTCAGAAGCAAAACTCGTGACATAGGTGGCACTGTGTGTGTGTTAAGGCACGGGGCGGTGAAAACTGCAGGCCTGATAGGCCCTGCTGTGGCTACAATACCTGCCAGCTGTCAAGGAGATAAGTACAGGGGGAGTCTGGGTTGTGGGACTCTGCACCTCTGGCCGCAGGCAGGCAAAACTCATGACATGGGTGGGTGACACTGTGTGTGTGTGTTCAGGTGTGCCCTTCCTGGTGCTGGGGCCTCTGCACAGCATGGCCGTGTGCCCCAGTGAGGCCTTCCCCTCCTCCCTTATAGCCTCAGCCCGGTCCACCACTGTAAACAACAGCAAATAAAAATAACTTAGATGATTCAGCACCAGTAGCACCAGCAGCAACATTTCAGGTAGCCAAACTTAACTGTCAGGCCCTTTTTCCTCTCAAGTAGGAGCACCTTCCCAGCAAAAAGTGGGAAAGACAACTAGTAGGGCAGAAGTGCTAGACTTCCAGAAGGGCAACTTCAATGAGCTCAGGAGATTAGTTAGAATGGGACTGAGGGGTAATCACATCTGTGAGTTGGGAGTCCAAGAAGGATGGGGGTTCCTCAAGGGACTGATCCTGCAGGCACAGAGGGGAACCATCCCAGTTCACAGAAAGGGAGGCAAAAGAGCCAAACAAAGCTTGTTGGTTGAACAGGGAAATCCAGGAGAGCCTTCATAGAAAGAGAGAGGCTTATAGGCTGTGGAAGCAGGAGGCAGGCACCAAGGAAGAGTACATCTGCTTGGCTCATGCTTGCAGGGAAGCAGTGAGGAAGGCCAATGCAGATACAGAACTCAAGTTGACAACAAAGATTAAGAATAACAAAAAGTCCTTCTTTAAGTACATCGGGAGCAAGAAGGCGGCACAGGGTAACATAGGGCCTCTACAGAGTGGTCTAGGGCAACTCATAAGAGACAGGATGGATAAAGGAGAGCTTTTAAATGACTTCTTTGCATCTGTGTTCCTGGACACAGGTACAAACATGCTTCCAAATAAGACTTTAGTCTGGTGTGAGAGAAATACCAATCCACCTATGGTTAGCACTGACCTAGTGAAGGGGTACTTGAAGGGGTTGGACATACTTAAGTTGGTAGGCCCCGATGATCTTCACCCAAGGGTACTAAAGAAATTGGCTGGTGTCATAGCAAAACCTCTGGTGCAACTGTTTGAGCACTCATGATAGGTTCCAAGAAGACTGAAAAAGGGCCAATATGATCCCTATTTTCAAAACAGGGAGGACCCAGGTAATTATAGGCTGGTTAGCCTCACCTCTATTCTTTGCAAGACCTTAGAAAAGATCATAAAGGATCACATTTTGGGAGGGGGGGTGGAGGATAGTGGATAATACAATGCTAAGGGGAAACCAGCATGGGTTTATAGCAGGCAGATCCTGCCTGACTAACCTGGTCTCTTTTTATGACCAGGTCACAAAGTGCTTAGATGCAAGGGTGGAGATAGATGTTATCTACTTGGATTTCAAAAAGGCTTTCAACATAGTGTCACACCCAATGCTCACAAGCCAACTGAGCAGCTGTGATGTGGATTTTTTCACAGTAAGATGGGTGAAAAATTGGCTTATGGGATGCACCCAGAGAGTGGTGGTAGATGGGGTGGTTTCTCCCTGGAGAGATGTGGCCAGTGATGTTCTCCAGGGCTCCGTCCTTGGACCGGTGCTGTTCAATATGTTCATCAGTGATTTGAATGAAGGGATTGAAAGCACTCTGTCCAAATTCACAGATGACACCAAACTATGGGGATCAGTAAACACCCTGGAGTGCAGGGAGAGAATCCAGGCAGATTTGGATAGACTGGGGAAGTGGGCGGATCAGAAAAGGATGCAATTTAACAAGGATAAGTGAAAGGTGCTGCAACTGGAGAGAGAGAATTTCCAATACACCTATAGACTTGGAAGTACCATCCTAAGTACCACAGAAGTGAAAAGGGATCTTGGAGTCTTGGTTGATGCAAAAATGAACATGAGTCGCCAGTGTGATAAGGTAATGAGGAGGGTTAACCACACTCTTTTTTGCATTAGTGGGTGCATCACAAGCAGGTCTAGGGAGGTGATACTTCCCCTCTATGCAGCACTGGTCAGGCCACAGCTGGAGTACTGCATTCAGCTTTGGGTGCCGCACTTCGTATTTTTAAACATAAAAACACAAGATAACTCATCACACATCATGAGTAACATACATCCAACACAACACCTTTACTTCTTGCTTTCAATTCCTTTATAAAAAGAAAGGCTCCATGACAGTTTGGCTAGGCTACCAGAGATGCTGCTGGTGCAACTGTGCTAGTGCTGCTCACTCATTAAGTTATTTTTATCTTCTGCTGTTTACAGTGGTGGACTGGACTGAGACTGTAAGGGAGGAGGAGACCTCATTGGGGCACACTGCCATGTTTTGCAGAGGCCCCGGTGCCAGGTCAGACTTTGACTTCTTTACTAGAGGCTTTTATGCTGTTTCTATGTCCCTCCCCCCCCTTGGCACTATGATTGGAAGGGCAGCCAGAGAGAAATCACACTCACTGGCCAACTAGAGATGTCAGTCTTTCCCCCACTTCTCGTCCTCCCCTCCTGCTCACTCTCCCTCTCCTAAGTTTCTGTTTCCCCATAAAGACTGCCTTCCAAATCTCTGAATTGCTTAATCTCTTCTGAATCTTTTCTGAATTGATTCCAAGGCCCCAGCAGAGCCTGCTGAGTTGCCGGCCCCCACAGGCAACATGGTCCCAACTGCAGCTACCGCCCCTGCTCTCCCCAAGACAAAACGTAAGGTGTTTGTTGTGGGAGACTCCCTCTTGAGGGGGACTGAGGGGCCAATCTGCCACCCCGACCCCTTAGCCTGGCAAGTCTGCTGCTTCCCAGGGGCCCGCATCTGGGACGTTACGGAGAGGATCCCAAAGCTCCTTAAACCCACAGACCACTATCCCATGCTCCTTATTCATGTGGACACCAATGACACTGCTCGGAGCACTCCCAGCCAGGTCATGAGGCACTATAGGGATTTGGGAGCGGGGCTTAAGGGTCTGGGGGCACAGGTAGTGTTCTCGTTGATCCTCCCAGTGTCAGGCTATGGGCTGAGAAGGGACAGGAGGATCTATGTGGTCAACCAAAGGCTGCAGCGCTGGTGTCGTCAGGAAGGCTTTGGCTTTCATGACCACAGCCCGCTCTTTGGCGAGAGAGGCAGCGAGCTGCTGGGAAGAGATGGCCTCCACCTCTCTCCCCTAGGGAGGAGGCTCTTCTCAGCCAGACTGGCTGACCTGCTCCACCAGGCTTTAAACTAAGCCCGCTGGGGGACAGGGGCACTACCACCACTGCTGGCCCGCTGAGCAATCCTTACAAAGCCAGCAGGTCAAGGCACTTAAGGGAGCCCAGCCCTGGCAAAATCTGTGGGCAAGGAAGGAGCCCCCCAGGGGGCACTTGCTTGCCTGTACACAAATGCCAGGAGCTTGGGGAATAAGCAGGAGGAACTCATCCTCCTGCTCAATGCAAATAATTATGATGTCATAGGGATAACGGAGACCTGGTGGGACTCCACCCATGACTGGACCACGGGTATAGATGGCTATACCCTGTACAGGAGG
>NW_005842086.1:1668562-1672056 GCF_000455745.1 Alligator sinensis | reverse complement strand
AAAGAGACTTGGGGGTCATCATTGACCACAAGATGAACATGAGCCTGCAATGCGATGCGGCGGCTAGTAAAGCGACCAAAACGCTGGCTTGCATCCATAGATGCTTCTCAAGCAAATCCCGGGACGTCATTCTCCCCCTGTACTCGGCCTTAGTGAGGCCACAGCTGGAGTACTGTGTCCAGTTTTGGGCTCCACAATTCAAAAAGGATGTGGAGAAGCTTGAGAGAGTCCAGAGAAGAGCCACGCGCATGATCAGAGGTCAGGGAAGCAGACCCTATGATGACAGGCTGAGAGCCCTGGGGCTCTTTAGCCTGAAAAAGCGCAGGCTTAGGGGTGATCTGATGGCCACCTACAAGTTTATCAGGGGTGACCACCAGTATCTGGGGGAACGTTTGTTCACCAGAGCGCCCCAAGGGATGACGAGGTCGAATGGTCACAAACTACTTCAAGATCGTTTCAGGCTGGACATAAGGAAGAATTTCTTTACTGTCCGAGCCCCCAAGGTCTGGAACAGCCTGCCACCGGAGGTGGTTCAAGCGCCTTCATTGAACACCTTCAAGATGAAACTGGATGCTTATCTTGCTGGGATCCTATGACCCCAGCTGACTTCCTGCCCTTTGGGCGGGGGGCTGGACTCGATGATCTTCTGAGGTCCCTTCCAGCCCTGATGTCTATGAAATCTATGAAATCAATTTGGAAACTTTTAAGGTTCTAGCAATTCAATTCGGATTTGGAGATTGGGCCTCTTAATCAGGCCCAATCTTCTCTGAATTGAATCACAAACCAAAGCTTCTCAAAGCCCTAACATATATATTGCTGGTGTTTCATTTACTCATGTTTCATTTTGGATTACTTTTTATATCTGAAAATTTGAGGGGTGCGGGGTGGTTATCAGAGGAAATCAGGATCCCTGCAGATGACACAAGTGAAAACTGGTTAGAATGTGGATCCTATTCTGAAAAAAAGTGGATTATGGACCTGCCACTTGAAGGGCATATATTCAAAAACTGGAAAAAAGTCTTGGAAAAGAGATCTTGGTTTACTCAAAGACTTCCTCACAAACTCACATTAAAAATTTCTTATAAAAGTGTTTTAGGGACAGGGTTTTATCATGTCATTTAATTTGGGCTATAAGGGGAAAATAAAAATTCACAGAAAAATATGGCAGGTTGATTGATTTATTGATGACCTTACTAATGAAGGCAAAGGCAGCTCATATATGATGCAGTATATTAGGAGAGTAACAGAAGCCTTAGGTGAACTAATCCGTCCCTCCACCTCTGAAGGAACCTTCCCTTATATAATATTCTTGGATGCTTTTTGAGAATAGAATTTCCACTATTTCCACTCTTTTCTCAATAAAGAGAGAAACACTTTACTTTTCAGGAAATATTTCCTAATATTGACCCTAAGAAATCATATTGTTTCATTTTGTCCCATTAGGCTTAGTTTTACTCCATTAGACAACCCTAAAGCATTTCATGCTCCTTGGCATTCAAACATTTTTACATTGTTCACAGTTACACTGCCCCTACCAGTTATCAAGACAAGCCACATAACACTGCAAGGAGCTTGGAAAGATTTTTTATATATTTATAACAGGAAACAAATGGGACATGACAAAGGTGGGGTTTAAGGCAATTCAAATAAGGAATTTGTATGTTTGGAAGTTCAAAAGTGAAGCATCTTCACTTGCTTAAGGAGACAATAACAATTCCCACCAATATAGAGGCAAAGCATTTCCTACTCTGTTATAAAAGGCAGTTAAAAAAGAGCTAACAATTAGAAGGAAAATATGTCCTCTACATTGAAGACTGACAGTTGTGAGAATGTGCTTGTCATGCATTTACTTTCACTCGTTTTTGTACAGCTATTAGGGGATATTACTTACCAAGTGTATATGCAAGCTATTTTAAAAGGGTGAACATGTTTTGAATCAGCACTGAACAATGGATTGACTCCTGCTTGGCAGCAGCATACACAACATTTTCATTTCTAGTAGCTTTCTAAAAATAGTTTATACAGACAAAAGTGTGATAAGTGCAGCCACGGAAGTGGACCGGAAGTACTTCCAGTCCACTTCCAGGTTAGCTGCTGAGCACATCAAGGGCCCCCACCCTTACTCCTGTGGGACGCTCCATGTACCCCAGCATCACAGCAATTGTGAGCCATGCCTGCTACCTCAAGGTATGTAGAAAAAACTTTTAAAGCTGTTTCTATGTCCAAATCGCTGATTCTCAGAATCGGCATCAAATCTTGAGATTTGACCAAATCAAATCACGGACAGTAATTTGAATCAACGAATCAAATCACTGTCTCTGGTTCAGGCTGAATCTTAATCTGAATCAAATAGGGCCAGTTTCTCACACCCCTAGTGTATAGTTATAAGAAGTAACTTTTTTTCTGCATGCACAGTAGAAAATGATGTTGCTGAGCTCACTACCTGATCCCTCCAATGACTCAATGGCATTACTGTTTTTACTGAGAGGCTAGGCTATTAATAATTTATTTATTTCTATGCCTTTGCTGTCATATCTTAGCATTAGCTCTGTATTTCAAAGAAATAAAATCTCTTGCATTGTTCATATAGAACTCAAATTCTCTTGAGCTAAGCTCAATAGTTGATGCATTTCCAATCAGAGCCCATGTTGTCAAAAATTCTGTGACTATAGACAAAAATGACTTGCATATCTGGAAGCCTCCCAGAGTAGTCCTTCTCCACTAGTTTCCTGATGAATTACAAGCACCACAGTAATGAATGCCATCCACCATTTATTTGATATTTGCATGTGAAAAGGCATCCCAGCTCATAGGTGGTGCTCTTCATTAGAAATGGAATCAGCAGTTAAAAAATCTGACTACAGATGAAGACTAACAACATCTTACACATTTAAAACACACACATCTTTGCTTACCCCCATTAATATGTTAACACACAATTAGACAATGCCTCTTAAATATCTCTTTCAGCTGCCACAAACCTGTAGACGGCTAAATTCACAAGACATCTTGTTATTTGAAGGTAACATTCTCTAAGGGACCTAAAGCCCAGGCCTAAAACTGCTTTGCCTTACCAGCTAGGTGCCTATCTCCTTCCTATACTCCATTGGTATAAAAAAAACTAGGTGGCTTATTGCTTAGACCCCCTGAAGACCTTTACCTATGAGCTGAACTCGAAAAATGCCAAAAATACACTGACAGAACTGGGTCTCTCACAAAATGCTGTAGTAGCTGCTTTATTTTTTTTTAATGTAGGAAGAAGAAGAGATGACAATCATGCCATTTTTTTTATTCCTACTGACAATCACTGTTTATATATTTAACAGTAAACAGCAACTGGATTAAAAAAAAAGAAAGAAAGAAAGAAGACAGAAACCTAACCCAGGATTTTGTTCTCATAGATAAATGCCCAACTTTCTAGGCCACAGAATGAGGCTGTCTCTTCCCAATAATCATGGATCTTGTATTCTTTTCTTTATAGTGGCATGATTCAG
>NW_005842086.1:1661160-1668531 GCF_000455745.1 Alligator sinensis | reverse complement strand
GAAGGATGGGGAGTCCTTTTCTTCCCTCCCATTTCTCTCCATCTCCAGTTTATAGCCTAATGACTATGATGCTCTCCTAGGAGATGGGAGATATACTATAAACCTGAAAGGATTTTTATAGGAATCTACTTTTCAGAGATGTTCTGAGTAAAAAGAAGTACTTGCTTGCAGCCGTAATCCAGGCTGTTATGCTTAGTGTTTCCTACTGGGTAGCTCTCAGTATCTTTCTGTGAATATTTTTGAAACATCTTCTGTAGCACTTATTACTCCTTGGCTGCATCTACATGAGATGTTGGCTTCACAGTTGTTACTGGTTGTGCAGTAGCTCCTTACTACTGCTCAGTAGCTCATCACTACTACACAGTAGCATCGGGTCATGCTTTGTGCCACTATGGAGCATCACCGAATGGCTTTTTGGTGACACTGACTGTGCAGTAGCTTGTTACTACTGCACAGTAGCTCATTACTACTGTGCAGTAGCATCACATCATACTTTGTAACAAGTGATGCTACTGTGCAGTAGTAATGAGCCACTGTGCAGTCAGCATCTCATATAGGTGCGACCCCTATATTATACATGGAGCTTCAGCACCTGACTCTGGATTTTGTGCTTAATTCCAGGAGCCAGGTATCTAAAAGTTCTTTCTTTCAGCATCTGTGTTGTGCCCAAGTCTTTTATGGATCTAACTTTGTTAGAAAACTCAACCACAATTGGGAACCCCAGAATCAATGCCGTCCTTAGACTGAGAGAGTTTGAAGCCACAGCTCCCACCTGCCAGAACAGTGCTGTAACTCTTATGGGCTCAGATGGGTGGCGGTAATTGGTCACCCACAACCCCACCCCAGTCACATCAGGGGATGGGGAAGGAGCAGCATACAGCTTCCAGATGGGCTTTTCTTGGCTGGGGTGGGGACAGGGTGGAACAGAGCACCCTCAGCTTGTGGACACCCCCAGCTACCTTGGCTGAGGATTGGGGGGAGTTGGGCCAGGCCTGAGAGATGATACTGTGAGGGGGCTCTGTTCTACCCTGCCCCCCTCCCCTAGCTCCTGCCACAGCAAAGCTAAGCCAGCCATCAAGGTGACTGGGTGGGAGAAAGGAGCCCCCACACCTTGCGGCCCACTCCCAGCTATGCCAGTCACTGGGGAGACCCAGAATGGGCTCACGATGCAAGAGAGCTCCCTTCTCCAACCCAGGCCTCTTGGCAGTGGCTGCTAGCTCAGCTTTGCCATGGTGGGAGCTGGGGGAGGTTGGCAGAGTAGAACAGAGCCCCCTAACCATGTGAGCCCAGCCCATTTCCCACCAATACCCCATCTGGGATAGATGGGGATGCCCACAAGGTGGGGGGGGGGCTCTGTTCCATCCTACCCCTCACCCCCCTCTTGCTTCAGTCAGGAAAAGCCCAGCCAGAAGCTGCATACTGCTCCCTCCCCCTTGAGTTCTGACAACTTGAGGGCAGGGCTGGACTGGGCTGGTGCTCAGTGGTGTGAGCATCAGCCTTGCCCCACAAAGAGATGAAAAATTAACCCTTGATGATACACAAGTTAATTAAGGCACTCTATAGTGCCTTCAGTTAATACCTGATTTATTGAGAGTAATTTTTTTATGTGATCTTCCATTTTAAAAACAGTCTGCAGCTGTTAACATGTGTTATCTCATGTCTACAAACTGCTTTTAGGCACCCAAATAATGCAATACATGTAACGTGTGTAAGCACCTATTGTTAAACCAAGAATCCAGGGTACCTGGAGCTAAAAAGAAACAGCAGAAAAAGCTTGACTGCAATAACATGATAGGACAACCAGCTAAAGCAAGACAAGCTCCTGTCCAGAAGAGGAGACATAGGGTGGTGGTAGTGGGTGACTCACTCCTGAGGGGGATGGAGGTTGCCATCTGCCAACCAGATCCCTCCACACAGGAGGTCTGCTGCCTTGTGGGGGCCTCTATCTGGGCTTACAAAACTCATCTGGCCCTCAGACCACTACCCCATGCTGCTCATCCATGTGAAAGTGAATGACACGACTAGGAAAAACCCTGGGTGGGCCATGAGTGACTACATGACTCTGGTGACTGGACTAAAGGGGTTGGGGGTGCAGGTGGTTTTCTCTTCCATCCTCCCTATCCAGGGTCAGGGTCTCTGGAGGGGGTAAACTGGAAGCTAAGAAAATGGTGCCACAGCAAGGGTTTGGGATTTCATGATCATGGAATGCTGTTCTAGGATAGAGGTTCTTGGGAAGAGATGGCATCCACCTCACATGAAGGGGGAAGAAACTGTTTTCTTCCAGGGTGGTGGACTTGCTGGAGAGAGCTTTAGAAGGATGTAAACAGGGCAGTCAGGGAGGTGTTGAGAGTTTGGAATAATTTTGGGGCGGGGGGAACTGGGGGTTACCAAAGGCAGACTTAAATGTCTACACACAAATACTAGAAGTATGGGGAATAAGCAGGAGAAACTGGCACTCCTGCTAGCAAATAGGGAATATGATCTCATTAGAATAACAAAGATCTGGTGGGATGCCACACCTGACTGGGATGTATGCATAGTGGGCTACAGGCTGTACAGAAGGGATCAGGTAGGGAAGAATGGAGGAACTGTAGTTCTCTATGTAAAGGAGCAGTATGCCTCCTTGGAGACCCAAATTGGTTCAGGAGAAGGGAAACTCAAGACTCTGTGGGTCAAGATAGAGGTGGGGATGAGGAGAAAGGGACATGATGATAGGCATCTACTACAGACTGTCACACCAAGAGAAGGAGCTGGATCTGAAAATTTCCACAGAACTGATGGAGGTTTCACATTCTACATGCACATCAGGAACATGGTTGTCATGGGTGGCCTCAATTACCCTGACAGCAGCTCGGAGGAGCACTCAGCCAGATCTGACCGGTCACATAGGTTTTGACCTGTGTGAAAGAATTTGATTTAGTACAGAAGGTGAACAGGCCATCTAGAAGGAAGGCTTTGTTGGATTTGGTTTTAGCCAAAGGAGATGATCTGGTGGGAGATCTGAGGATTGAGGGTAATCTGTAAAACAGTGATTATGAGATGATAGAATACACTATCCATTGTAGGGCAGGGAAGACAAACTGTAGTGCAGAGTTGCTTGACTTCAGGAAGGCTGACTTCAATGACCTTAGGAAAATAGTGGGAGAGACCCTATGGAATGAGAAACCAGAGGGGAAAGGAGTTTGGGAAGGGTGGAAATTCCTCAAAGAAGTGATCCTCAGAGCACAGAAAAGTTCATTCCTGTATGCAGGAAAGATGGTAAAAGGCTCAGGAAGGCATCTTGGCTTAGCAGAGGAGTCAAGGAATGCTTAAAAAAGAAAAAGGAGGCTTATGGCTTTGGAAACAAGAGGTAGTCACCAAGGAGGAATACACAAGTATAGCCCATATTTGTAGGGAGAAGATAAGGAAGGCAAGGGTGGCAACCGAGATCGGTTTGGTGGCTGAAATCAAGGACAATAAGAAGTTTTTCTTTAGATATATATGGAGCAGGAGGAAGACCAAGGGAAATGTGGGGCCCTTGCAGAATGGGACAGGACAGCTGATAACAGACAATCAGGAGAAAGCTGAACTCGTTAATGAATACTTTGTGTAGATATTCTTGCATGCAAATGGTGGTCACCCACCTGGTCAGATACTGGATGGAAGTGGGGTGGGGAGCGGAGGTTATTGCCAACCAATGGTCAGTGCTGAACTGGTGAGGGAGCACTTAAGAGAAGTTGCATGTCTTCAAGTCGGCAGGACCAGATGGACTACACCTGAGCGTGCTGAGGGAATTGGTTGGAGTCATTGCAGGACCATTGGTGAAGGTATTTGAAGACTTGTGGTGCTTATAAGAGGACCTGGAAGACTGGAAAAGGGCCAATGTGGTGTCAGTCTTTAAGAAGGGGAGGAGGGAAGATCCAGGAAAATATAAGCCAGTCAGTTTGACCTTGTAACCAGGTAAAATTTTGGAAAAAAAAAAAATTATTGAGTCCATTTGTGAGAGACTGGCAGAAGGCACGATGCTGAAGGATAACCAACACTGTTTTGTTGCGGGCAGGTTGTGTCTGACCAATCTCACCTCCTATGATCAAGTAATCAGCTACTTAGATGTGGGAGATGTGATTGACGTCATATACTTGGATTTTATGTGACATCTCTCATGCATTTCCAATGATGCTCTCCCATGCGTCTCCCATGGTACTCATAAAAAAACCCAAAAAAACAAAAAACTGGAGGAGTGTTGGCTGGCAGGGTCCATGGCCAAGTGGCTTGGGACCTGGCTAAGGGGTCAAAACCCAGAGACTGTTAGTGGACAGGGCCAGATTGTCTTGTTGGGTGATAGCCAGTGGTGTCCCACAAGGTTCAGTTCATGGTCCTGTGCTGCTCAACATCTCAATCAACAATTTAAATGAGGATGTGGAAAACACACTGGCCAAGTTTGCAGATGATACTAAGTTATGGGGAAAAGCAGTCATGCTAGGGTATAGGACATGGATGCAAGCAGACCTGGACAAGCTGGAAAGGTGGGTGGAGTGGAACTGGATGCAGTTCAATAAGAAAACATTCAGATTGGTTCATCTGGGGAGAAGTAACCAGTGACATGAATATAGGTTAGGAGGAGATGTCCTGGCCAGCACGACGGCTGAAAGGGACCTTGAGGTTATGGTTGATCACAGAATGAGCATGATCCACCAGTGTGACACTGTAGTCAACAGAGCTAATAGCATAATGGGATGCATTAGCCAATGTGTCATGAGCAGGGCTAAGAACGTGACACTTCCTCTCTACTCAGTGCTGGTAAGACCCCAGCTGGAGTACTGTGTCCAGTTCTGCACAACCCCACTTCAAAAAAGAATTGGAGAATCTTGAAAGGGTCCGGATAAGAGCCACAAGAATTATTATTGGCCTGGCGGACAAAATGTATGAGGAAAGACTAAGGGAACTGGGACTGTTCAGCCTCAGAAATAGAATACTGTGGCGGGGGGGGGGTGGAATTTGGTGGCTGTCTATAAGTATGTAATGGGTGAACATCAAGAGCTGTGAGAAAAACTGTTCACTAGGGCACCTCAAGGTGGAGACAAAGAACAGTGGCATAATCTATTAGAGGATGGTTTCAGGCTGGATGTAAGGAAGAACTTCTTTACAGTAAGGGTGACCAGAATCTGCTATAGACTTCCCAAGAAGGTGGTGAAGTCCCCAACCTTGGAAGACTTCGAGAGGAGACTGGACAGACACCTTGCTGGGATCATTTGATCTCAGCAGTATTCCTGCCTGAAGTAGGGGGGTTAGACTAGATGATCTTTCAAGGTCCTTTCCACCACTTAATTTCTATGATTCTGTGAAGGGAAAGTTCTTAGCTCTGATCCATGCTCCTAAAGTATTATTGTTACTACATTAGCACTATATAAGAGAAGTAATCCAGGAACAGAGACTGGTACGCATAATTCCCAGCAGAATATACTAACTTGGGGTGGGCAAAGTCTGACCCACAGGCTGGGAGGTGTGGCTATGGGAAGCTACAGGGAATTTTGGGGTAGCTATAGCTCCCTCAAGCCCCTGCCAGCACTTCCCCTGCTGGCAGGGTGAATGGAGCTGCTCCTGAGTCTGGCTGTGATCTGTCACTACTGCAAGATTCCAGTTGGGCTCTGGAGCAGCTCTGCACCCTGCCGCACTCCCTGCCAGCACTGCTGGGGGTCTGGTCTCCACAAAAACTCTTCTCTTGCACTATTGTAGCATGGCTGCTGTGGTCTCTGTGGAAACTGGCCCCAGCCACATGAGCAGGGGCTGCTGGGAAATGGAGCCCAGCCACCGGCTGGATCCACCATTTTGCCCACCCCTGTACTAACTGCTAAGCCACAGAATCATATCCCCTACTGTTTGCTTTCACTGGCTCAATGCATTTGACAGCCCTTCCTGTATTGTGCCACAGCTTCAGCCAGAGGGATTGTGCATACCCCCATCCAAACCCAGCTTATAGCCTTGAAGTTAGGGCATTCTTGATGGGGTAAGGTGGGGCAGGACCTCAGGCTGGGGAGGATGTTAAATTCAGCTCAATCACTATCTCTGAGAGCATAGTAAGTAACAGTACAACTTCTCTTCTGCCAACATTTTAAAAAGAAGTCTTGAAGATGCCTGCTTTGAGAAGAAAACTCCAGTCACTGGAACTGCATGAAGGAAGATGCGTGTCAGCAACCTTTGTTTAGATACTTAAGCCCCATGAGTTCATAGGACCCCTTGTGCTTAGCAGTTACCCTGGACAGATGTAAGCAGATTCCTGCTCTGAGGGTGGGACTTTTAGATCACCCTACTGATTCTAGGCACTGTAATTAAAGTTTAGTGGCATTTATACACATACTTTTCTGTCCCATGTTGCGCCAGAAATCTGCCACTTTGGAGCTAACTCGATTAATCGAGTCTACTCCACACGTGAGCTGAGGCAAACTATACTGCACTGCGTGCAGTTTTATAAGTGGCACAATGCACATCAGCTCACTGAAAATGGAGGCAGTGCACTTTTGAACTAAGTGTTTTTCAAAGCCTCTAGCAGTGCAGCACTTGCATGTGTAAAAGCGCCCTTGGATTTTAACTCTGGGTTTTGTTCCCAGAGCCAAACAGCCTGGCAGGCCTGGGAGAAAAACAACCCAACTCCAACCCATGAGAGGTTGCTCCCAGGAGAGTTTGCTTTGGAAGAATGGGCAATCAGGACTCATAGTAGAGATAATATCTTTTATTAGACTAACAAGATTAAATTAAACACATTTTAAAATAATTTAATTTTAAAGAAATTAAATTAAAGAAAGCAATTAAAGTTTTTTTTGTTTTATTTTTTCCAAAATCTTGGTCTCATAAAATATATCATCTCTTCTATGAGTCCTGATTGCCTTTTCTTCTAGACCAATACAGCTACAACCTGGATACCTGACACATGGAAGAATGAACACTTGCACACATCCAGTGGCTTATCTCTTCCTGGATACTAGGAGCTAAGCTGTGTAGAAAGGCTCTTATGCTTTCCTGAGACTGGGGTTACCATGGTCTGCAGAAGGTGGGTGGAAAGAAAGAGAGGGGCAGCCACCAACTGCACCCCACTGGCTCCTCAAACACTTAGGCTCCCATGTGAGGAGCAGGCATGGGGCTTGTGGTGCTGCTCCTCCTATTCAGCTCCCAGTACATTTGAGACACAATCATTAGTGTCACCAGGTGCCAGGAGCCAAGTTGACTGAGCAGTACAGCAAAGCCCCTGCCAGCATCTTACATGGGAGTCCCCAGGGTGTGACAAGTCATCAGGGAGCAGGTGGAAGCTGCTTCCTAGCTCTCCAAGTGTGTGGGAGGGACAGGAACAGCTGCCCCTCCCAGATCAGAGATGACCCCAGTATCTGGAAGGCACAA
>NW_005842086.1:1646232-1661129 GCF_000455745.1 Alligator sinensis | reverse complement strand
TCCCTACAGCTTAACTTTTGGTCCCTCAGAGGAGTTAAGCTGCAGGAAGTGTACAAGAGTTCATTCTGCTAGGAGAAACTCTCCAGGGAGCAACATCAGATGGGCTGGAGTTATTTTTCTCTCAGAACTCCCAAGGCATTTGGCTCTAGGAATAGAATCTAGGGATAAATCAGCTCGTAAACTCTGTATACTGTGCTTATTATCAGTAGGGTGATCTAAAAGTCCTGCTTTCTGAGCAAGAATCTGTTTACATCTAGCCAGGGGTAACTGGTCTGGGGGAAATGGTGTGAATGCTTGCACACTTTTGTTTTTTTCTGGGAGACTGGTGATTTCCCATTAGAAATGTAATGTTTGTATGTGGCCTTAATGGGACAAAATGATGTTGGCAAACTCATTTCTTTCCATTTTTCATGGTATATAATACATAAACTATTTCTGTCAGGCACTTCAGCATTGATGTTAGCTTTTCTAGTTTTTAGATGGATTATTTGTATTTAATAAAATTAATATAATAGTCATTAACGGTATGAGATATAGATTCAGGTCATGATTTTATATTGATATTAAATGCCTAGAATGAGGTTTATGCTAGCATAATTTCTAACTCTTTTTGTTTTCTCTCTGACCCTACCAAAAGTATGACTGTGAGAGTCTGAAGGATACCCACCTAGAGTTCAACCCCAGCTGGGAGCACAGATCTCACCATACCAGGACATCCACGCTGTGATGGGAGCTTCCCATCCGCACCAGCCTGATCGGGGAAGCGGGAGTTCCCCTCCTGGAACAAGTGGCAGGTGCCGTCAAATAAGCCCAGCAGAGGCATCAGTAACAAAGTATCCAGGGGAGTCCTGGGCAGCAAGCAAGATGCTGGCAGACTTAAAGGGACAACGAAGCCCCAGCCATCCGGGACCAGACTTCGATGGCAGCCCAAAGGCAGACAAAGGCCAAGCCCTAGGATTTCAGTTAAAACCTAGAGAAAATAAATAAATAAAAAGGAAGAGAGTAAAGAAACTGGTTTTGTGTGGGTTCCTTCATCACTTTATGCTGAGGCTTCGGGTACTGAGGCAACCCTGACAGTCGATCCAGGTGTAGGACGGGTAGTCACCACCTCCCTTTCACAAACATCTCTTCATCATCAAAATTGTAGCACCAGAAGAAAGGGCACCAGACCTCACTTGAATCTACCTTAGGGGGTGCAGATACCCTGAGGGGACCAGTGAATGTCAGCAGGACATAGGGGTACACGCCTGTACCCAGTGACTACCCAACAATGGCACGCTTTATAAACATAGCCTATTATTTATATTTGTTGTAACATGAAAATTATTATTCTTACTGCTGTTAGTAATTAAAATATATATAATGTGGAAGAGGTAGTTTGATGTGTTAGTCTGAAGTGAGGCAGAAGGCAGGACAGGGAAGGGTAGCACCTTAAAGACTAACTCATTCAGAAAGGTACCACCCTGCCCTGCCTTGTATCAAATGTAACTAGAAAATCTAATTTTAAAAGTCCTGTGCTTTTCAGGTGTTTTTGTATATTGTCATATACAATAAAATGCATAGTATTTTTTTTTTTTTTGGACAGCTACAGTGTTCACAACATGACAGCCATGTGCATAACGATGATTAGGATGGATTTGAACTCTTTACTCTGTCAATTATTTTTAAGTGAAATTAGTGTGAAGCATTTCACAATCTATTTCAAGTGATCACACATCATTTCCCCCCCAAACTGCATGCCAATATTTTATCAGAATAACAAACTATGTCCAATGCAAACAGGCATATTGTCACTTATATGGCTAAACTGCCATAACATCCAAAATACGTCAAAATACAAAACTTTTAGTGCTAAAAGAGAAAATATAACTATGAAGCTACAAATAAGAATGGCATTCTATGACTCATTAATTACTAAGTTTCTCTTACTAGTTAAATACCAGCAATGCTAAGAGATATTTGGTAACATGTACTTGACATTACCATATCATGATTCACATTTTTCTTTTTGTTCATCCATATTTTAATGCTGGAAATTCTATACTTGTATTCTTATGTCCTTGCAGGGAGGGGAAAAAAAACCATATAAGCCAAGCAGCATATTCTATCAATTGCAAAGTAATGAAAGGCCTTGAGTGCAAAAGTTTAGACCAATTGTCAAGAGAAGTGGCAAGGAGGAAAAATGCTTATTCCACTTTTGAACCAATGCACAAAGTGATGGAGCTCAAGGGTGTTCTTCCTCCTGCAGCACTGGCAGAGTAGACTCCCAAACCTTTTCCACTTAGTTGGAATTGTGACCTGGTAGGTCCCTCGAGGCAATCATCACTGTCATTCCGTGGATTTTGTTTCCAGTTGTGCACTTATAAACCATGTTTGTCACCTTCTACCTTTCAGGTTACCAGCTCTAATAAAATGAAGAAAATAAAAACAAAACTAGTAAAAAGAATAAGATTAATGCCCAAGTGCATACGAGAACATTAAAACATTAGTGTGAAGCATTTCACATTAAAACATTAGTGTGAAGTGTTAATGTCTTAAAACATTAAAATATGTATTATATTTAAAGTAAAGAATATCTTGCTCCTTTGGTACTTAGCAACTGTTTTCTGTGCTCAATCCCTCATGCATTGGATGTTCATCAGGGATCCTGGCTTCCTCTGATTTAAAAAAATCCCCAAATTTTAGATTAAAAAAGTAGCCCAAAATCCACATGATTAAAATGAAACACTACTATATATATATCTCTAAAGAATGTTTGGGTTTTTTTGCAAAAATCTAGTTGGTCTAATAAAAGATATGACCTGTACCATGAGTTCTGATATATATAATAGATGTGCACTGAAACATCAGTCCAATATTGGATTGGTACCAATATGAAGATAATTGTCTATATTGGATATCAGCAAGAAACAGAGCCAGCAGTGTGGAGAGCTGCCTCCAGCTGGTAAATCAGAAGAGGAGGAGGGAGGGAAGGGGTGTGGTGGGGGCAGATCAATGCCCCCCATGTTGAGGGAGGGGGCAGGGGCAGACACTGCCCATGGGGGATGGGAGGGGCATAGGACAGAGCCATGGCTTGTGGAGTGGGTGCAGCTCCCAGCACTGCTTGTACCCGAGAAGGGTGGGAGGCATGTGCCCCTGGATCTGAATGGCATGGGGCAGGTGGCAGCTGCAGGGTGGAGCTGGAGCTACCGCAGTGCAGCACATCTCTTCTTGGTGGGAGCTGGGATTGGATCAGGCTCCAGCAGTGCTGAGAGGAGGGTGTAGCCACCCCAGATTTTACTGCAGCTCTGCTCCCAGCCTTGCGCCACCACCTGCCATCCAGCACAACCCTGGCTGAATGCCCCTCCTCCACCCAAGTGCTAGGAAAAGCCACAGCTGTGCTAGGTGGTGGGTGATGGTGCGGGGCTGGGAACAGAGCTGCGGTGAAATTTGGGGTGGCTGCAGCCTCCTCCCAGTGCCTCCAGAGTCTGTTCTGACCCTGGCCCCTGGTAAGAAAAGACCCACACAGCACCTGCTCCAGCTCTGGCTCCACACCTCAACTGCAGCCCACCCCACACTGCACAGATCTGGGGGCATACACACACACCCATCCTCCTGGGGTGCAAGCAGTGGCAGGAGCTGCCTCCATCCCATGAGCCATATCTCTGTCCCACGCCCCCTCCTTTCCTTTCCTGGGCAGTGCCTGCCCTTGTCCCACCCTCACTGTGGGGGCCATTGTTCTTTCCAACCATGTGCCTTCCACCACACCAGACTTACCACCGGGAGGCAGCTGTATCAGATATCAGATTGGTATCGGTCGATATGCCTCCTTAAATGCTGGCTATTGGTGTTGGCCCCCAAAATCTCTATCAGTGCACCCCTAATATATATCTATATATTGTGGTGTTTCATTTTAATCATCAAAAAATGTGGATGTGGGGTTATCTTTTATATCCAAAAATTTGGAATGTTTTTATTAGAGAAAACCAGGATCCCTGATGATCAGCAAAGATGATATACCTGTAATCTACAGCAACTGATGCATCAAATTCTGTATATTAATTTGAGTTATTTTTGTCATTTGTTGCTTGAAGTCATCATTGCTTTGTGGATCAATTACAAATAGAAAATTACAAACATTCAGTATTCACAAGTAAAAATTCACACCTCTTGTATTAATTGTATGTTATGCAGCAGTACTTTATTCCATTGTATAATGCTTTATCTTCAGTGTTCTCATTATTTCCATAAATCATCAAATCAAAGAACAGACACAACACCAGGTCACTTATGACTGAACAGCATGGCAGTTGCATTGTATACTTGATTGCAGTTTTCTCTGTGTTGGTTAGTTATGCAAATTAAGCATTATTTTCTGCATTTGGATTCTAAACTATTTAATTAGACAAAAGACTGAAAACTTTGAGTTTTACAAATGAATCAGCAAATCAAAACTTACATTTGGTGAATATTTAAGTATCTGTGCTTTTCATTCACTTTCCACTATTATCTGCACTAAGAAATCTTGAGGGGTTTATTGTAGACTCAAGAAGGCACCCTGAAAAAGTTGGGAATGCAATAGAATAAAAACCATTATTTTCAGACTCAAATGTGTGTCAGCCACTTTTCTAAAACCCTCTACTGAAGTAAATAAAATCTCTGTTTTCACAAAAACCAAAAGTGAACAGGGTATGAGCCAGAGGTTAGGAACTTAGAAATTCTTATGCAAGAACTGAGGAAGAGGAACCTGAGAGGATTTCCTAATTTGTAGAAAGAGTTGGTCACCTATTATGATATTAATATCATGACTTTTCCCACTTTTATTCATTTTCTGTGAGACGCCTGGCTAGAAGAGTAAAGATTTTGTTGTTTTTCTTCTTGAAATCTGAAGAACAAATTTGAATCTTACACTTAGTGTTCAACAATAGTATATAAGATGAGGTTCACACAAATAATATGCGTGCACATCTCATATTGGTTTATACAAATCTATTAATTGTATAAGCAGACCTTCATTTAGGGAACATATATTTGTTCCCATACCTTATCATACAAGCATTCTAAAATTCCCACTGTCTCAATTCCTTTAGGTCCACAATAATTTTGTTTCCATTTTCACATTCTACCATGTTAGTTATTTGATTAGTATATTGCACTTAAATAAACACAGAATGCTACAGTTCAAGATATTTCCATATAGCAAATAATGCATTTCTCTTTGTCTTCCTAGACCAGTATTTCCCAAATTATTGACAAATGGGAAACACTTTTTCTCCAGATTAAAACTGGTGGTACACTTCACTCGCCTGTTTGTCAGCTGGATCTGATCTGTCGGCACCATCCAGGCATGCAGGAAAGGCACAGCTGGAACTGGATCAAATCGCATAGAATTGACCTGGATGGGACTGAATCCTGCTACATGAGGCCAACATGGATCAGGCCCAATCTCACCACACGGAGCTGGCCCAGCCACAGTCTGATCCATTTTGGGGGGCACATTTGTGCCAGTATGCCATGGCACTGTCCTTAGGAATCATTGGTCTAGACTCACAGTCCCACAGTCATCTCTGGCCAGGGTCTAGAGAAGTAAGAAAAAATGCAGAACTAGTAGTCAGGGAATCAGGATCCTAGGAGTGAGGGTGAATGGAACAAGGACTGAAGGAGAGAATTAGGATGGAAAAGAACCAGGGCACAATGAAAAAAATATTGAGAATCAGGAAGACCATAAGAAAGAAAAGCTCCCAAGTTGCAGGGAGACAGGAACCTGTAAATCACAAGGGATCTGAAAGTCTGAAAATGATAGAATAAGTTTCCTTGCTCCTTGTGATGTGGCACAATCCATGTTGTGGATATAATATTACCCATTGCTCCAGCTTGTCCTGGGCTGGTTGGGACAAGATGGATACAGTATCAGGTTGTCATAAATTTCTAACCTGATAATCAGAAATCCTGGTTTTCTCTGATAAAAAAAAAATAAATCCCAATTTTTGGATTTAAAAAAGTAACCCAAAATCCAAATTTTTCCACAATTAAAATGAAACACCATTAATCTATATCTATAGTGGTGTTTCATTTTAATTGTGGAAAAAAGGAATATATCTATATTTCATGGGATATATCTATATATTAGTGGTAATTCGTTTTAATTGTGGAAAAATGGGAATTTTCGGTTACTTTCTTGAATCCAAAAATTGGGGATTTTTTTTTTTATCAGAGAAAACCAGGATGCCTGCTGATAATGAAAACAAAGAGAAAACCTTTATAAACCTAAATGGAAAATTATTTCTACTGAAAATATACAGGGACCCTTTATGCAAACAATGGTCAAGAAAACCATTGATATTCTGTGGAAGGCCAAAAGGAGACCCTTAACTGGCAGATGGATGGTGACAACTTAATTCCTTTAAACAATCTTCAGAAAACTCTTTATTTTTATGTATTTGCATTACAGACACCAGAAGGCTGAATGCATTTGTTAAGGAAAATTAAGGCCAGTTTGACATGAGTTCTGAATTTATTTCTGCAATAATAATTTGCAGGATTGCACTCTTGAACAATTTGTTTAATCATTTGTGTAATATTTACCTATGGAGACTTGAAAGTATACATCCAGGAAAAAAAAATACTCCAAAGGCGTGAAGTAAAAGGGAAAAGCTAAATGAAATACAGATCATAGATTTTTCGTGATCTGCATTGTGAACATTTATTGATATAAATGTCCTTAAAAACCTATAACTCTTTTTGAAAGCATCCTGGAAGGTTAAGTCTTCTATTGGCTGCAAAAGCATTATTTTCCCTGGAAGATTTAGGAATATTGGATTTATGTTACCATTTTAGATCACTGGATCATCAAGTCTACTATCTTTATATTCTTAGTGGGCATATTAAATACCCCTAGGAAAAAAGATACTTCATAAATACACACATCCAGTTGTGAAATGCTAATATGGTCTGAAAGAGAGCCTGATTTTAATACCTTTATAAGGATTGGTCCTTTTTGTTTGTTTGTTTTTGTCTGGGTTTTTTTTTGGGGGGGGGGGGTGTTTTTTCCCCCCCCCCCCCCCCACTCTCTTTCTTTCCCCTCTTCATGATGATACTTCATCTATTTTGGTGGTTTTGGAGAGCTAGCTACATTTTCTTATACCTTATTTTTTCTTCATTTTTTCTTAAGTTTTACCATAATTAATTCATTTCTAGGTTTGCTTTGGGATAGTTATGAAGCCTCTGTCTTCACATTTTAAGTGATAGTTATGCACTCAGTCTTAACTCTTCTTTTTTATTTATTTTTTGGTCTATGGATATAATACTTTAAATAAAAGTCACAGGCATGCATGCTAAACAAGAAACCCAAAGGAGACGTGGCCATGTTCTCTCATGCTTTTAAGATATCGAATCAACATAATTTTTCTTATTAATTTTCATATTCAGATTCACTTGTACAAAGAGCAAACAAAACAGTAATAGTATATTGCACATTTTACTGAGGTTTGTAATAGGTTTGATAATCACAGCAACAAAAGCAGTCCCAATCACTGGTGAGTTTGGACTAATCTGAAACTGAATTACTGTTTTTATTGGATCACAGTTTCCTGGTTGAGTATTTTGATTCTTAGGCTGTCAGGTATTCTGGCTTTAGCAGCAGCTAGGGAAGAGAAGTGTGTTTCATCCCTCCTTTTGGAATAGTCCCACTCTATATAAATAATTAGATAGTCAGTGCAGTAGGACTATGAAGCTGGGTTTTTCATATCTTCAAGGAATGCTCTATTTACAAAGCTTTAGAGTCATTCTTTCTAGGATTCTTATTCTCTCCCATTAAAGTGGTTCTATTTGGTTGAAATACAAGTATTCATAAGGCGAGAGACTGAAACTGTAACCCACTGAACAGGAGAGGTATCAGTTCAAATCCCTTCTTTGAATTGGGGAGAGTTGGGACCTGAACACAGGGGCTAGGGACAGACATTACACATAAACCAGTTTAAAAATGGCTGAAACTGGTTTGAGATAAACCTGGTTGAATCAGACATAACTGATTTGGCTCAAACCAGTTTATGCAATGTGTGTCTCAGACCCAAGATAAACCAAAGGCACCTAGCATCTAGGCATGCTCTCTGGGCTTGCCTCTCTGCACTAAACTGACAACTGCAGCCCAACTGAGCAGACCCCACTCTGTGCTTGGGGCAAGCCCCCTCTGCGAAAGAGAAGGTTTATTTGGATGTTGGCTCCTGGCACTACACTGGGGTCTACCCGGCATGGCCACAGCTGCTGGTCTGTGCTCTGGGCCAGACCCCTCCCAGTAGGAGGAGGTTTATTCAGCCACTGGCCCTGAGCACAGGCCAAGCACAGCTGTGGCCATGCTGAGCAGACCCCAATGCAGTGCCAGTGGCCAGCAGCTAGCAGCTGAGTAAGCCTCCTCCTGCCGGGAGTGGGCTTGCCCAATCACAGAGTAGCCACCAGCTTCGCAGCAGTGTCTGCCTGCCTGGCTGCAGCCTCTGCTCTGTGCTCTGGGCCGGCATCCAAATAAGCCTCCTCCTGCTGGGAGGGGGCTAGCCAGAGCACAGAGTAGCAGGGGTGGCTGGGCCAGGCAGACCCCACTGTGGTGCCAGCGGCTGCTCTGTGCTTGAGGCAAGCCCCCTTCAGGCAGGAGGAGATTTATTCAGATACTGACCCCTGGCACATCGTCAGGGTCTGCCCTGCCCAGCCACAGCCACTGCTGGACCTGTGGTCAGGACCAGTGGCTGAATAAGCCTTCTGCTGCTCAGAGGGGGCTTGTCCTGACCACAGACCAAGTGACAGGGGCTGGACCCCACCCCTGTCTGGCAGCTAGAGCAGTGAGCAGTGAGCAGTGAGTGAGTGATGGTGATGGACAGCAGCCCATCACTGCTCCCAAAGTGTGAGCCCCTTCTTGGCAGGGGCCACTCTGTGAGACCAGAAGAGCTGTTGAGGAGTGTGGCAGCACTGTGGGGCTTTGTCAGGCTCTGGACCTCTGTGGACCCTGGTGCTGCTGCAGCTCTGCTGGACCCTCAAGACAGTGCCCCCACTGGGAAGGGGCTCACTCCCCCACATTATGGCAGGTGCTGCTTCCCCCAATATTGGGCCCTGCTCCCTCCCACTGCAGTGGCAGTGCCTGGGCACAGGCAGGCAGGGCCCCTGGGAAGGGAGAGGGAGCATGGCAATGAGGGTGGGCAGACCCAGCTTGCTAGAGGGAAGACTAACTCTCCTCCCTGCCCTCCTCTGTCTCAGGGTCCATGGTGCCCATTGCTGCAGCAGTGAGCGGGGAGCATCTGGCAGACCTGGCTCAAGTCCCTGCTGGTGGCACAGAGAGGAGGAATTAAACCCCTCCCTGGCCAATTCATCCTGGACTGGCCATGCCTTCCCCCACAGCTTCCCTGCAGCTGAGGGCCTGCTATAGCACCTCCCGGCTCCTGGCCTGAGCAACAGCAGGCATGTGCCTGCATTGCCTCAGTCCAGAGCAAATGTTTATCCTTTTACAAACCTGTTCAGCTGAGGCAGGTTAGACTAACCTGCAAAGGTTGAATCAATTCAGGCTCCAGTTTTTTGGTTGTCTGTCCCTAGCCTAATTTCACAGGTGAGTACTATAATTATTTGGCAATTTACTTGTCTAGGAAGTTTCTCTGATTTCATGGAATCATAGAAAAAATAGGGTTTGAAAGTGACTTCTAGAGGTCATCCAGTTCAACCATTGCCTGGGGCAGGATCGTTCCTATCCAGACCATCCCAGGCAAATCCTTGTCTAAACTATTATTAAAACTACACAGGCACATAACCATAAAGCATCACATCCTAACTTGCCACAGTTTGAAGAGGGGGACCACAGAGGCCAATGCCCTGCCGCTGCAAGAAATTTGAAAATAAGAGATCCAAGAAAGAGGGCTATAGTCCACATGACAGAGGAAGACAATTCCTCCCCTACCCTCACCGTTCATACCATTTTTTCTTGGTCATGAGGGAAAATCCATCCTGATCCCTAGTATGATGATTAGTATGACCTAAACAGAAGGGAAAGGCCCAGTATAGCAGGTCCTGGCCTCTGAGGGATGCTGTGACACCCCCACTGGCCCTTCAACTCCTGCCCCCACTCTGGCTCCTTGGGGTATCCTCTCTTCTTCCTTGTCTGCCATGCCTTCCTTGAATAATTTTTAGTGTGAAAGGGAGGCTTTCCCCAGGGTCCCAGAGTGAGCCCAGTCCAGTTCTATCTTGCACTTAGGACACTCAGTTGTGGCCCTCCTGGTCCTATTAGTGCCCCTAGGAACCAGTCACTTTATAGGCTATTTGTGACCTCCATCCACCCCTACAGCCATGCTCATGCCTTGCAGATATAATTCTGTCACCATTTTCCTTCCAGTCTTTTGGCCTTCTTAGCCTTAGCCTGCAGGTAATTCTGAATGTAAATTGACTGTCTAGGTCTTCTCATTATGGTATGGCCTTTCAGTCTCAGCCCCTCATCGGCCTTCAGCCGCCTCTGTTGCCCACTCTGCCCCTCTTCGCCTCCAGCCATCTTTGTCACCCAACTCTCCATGTCAGGCTCTGGGCCTCTTAGACTCAGCCTGTTTCTATTTCATGTCCCTACCCCTGGCAGGGTCCAAATCTGGCATGCCCCTTTGGCACCCTTGCAAGTCCTCCTAACAACGTGTAATAACCATATCTTGTCCTCCATAGATTCAAAGATTAATAGATGCTAGAGTCAGAAGGAAACGCAACAGATCATTGAGTCTGGCTCCCTGCCTGAGCAGGAAAAAGTACTATGGTCAGATGACCCCAGCCAGATGCCTACCCAGCCTTCTCTTAAAGACCCCCAAGGTACAGGAGAGCACCACCTTCCTTGGAAGCCCATTCCAAATTTTAGCCACCCTTAACATGAAGAAGTTTTTTCCTGATATCTATCCTAAATCTGCTCTCTGTCAGTTTGTGACCATTGTTCCTTGTTACCCCAAGAGGCACCCTGGTAAACAAAGCATCTCCAATTCCTTGTTGCATTCCCTTAATTAATTTTCCAGATGGCCACAAGCTCACCTCTCAGCCTTCTCTTGCATGATGAATAGGTCCAAGGAGGTGATACTTCCCCTCTATCGGGCGCTGGTCAGACCGCAGTTGGAGTACTGCGTGCAATTCTGGGCACCACAATTCAAGAGGGATGTGGATAACCTGGAAAGGGTCCAGAGAAGGGCCACTCATATGGTTAAGGGCCTGCAGACCAAGCCCTACAAAGAGAGACTAGAGAAACTGGACCTTTTCAGCCTCCGCAAGAGAAGGTTGAGAGGCGACCTTGTGGCTGCCTATAAGTTCATCACGGGGGCACAGAAGGGAATTGGTGAGGTTTTATTCACCAAGGCACCCCCGGGGGTTACAAGAAATAATGGCCACAAGCTAGCAGAGAGCAGATTTAGATTGGACATTAGGAAGAACTTCTTCACAGTTCGAGTGGCCAAGGTCTGGAACGGGCTCCCAGAGGTGGTGCTCTCCCCTACCCTAGAGTTCTTCAAGAGGAGGCTGGATATGCATCTGGCTGGGGTCATCTAGACCCAGCACTCTTTCCTGCATATGCAGGGGGTCAGACTCGATGATCTTTTGAGGTCCCTTCCGACCCTAACATCTATGAATCTATGAATCTATGAGGTTGAGGTCCCTCAGTCTCTCCTCATAGGGCTTATCCTGTAAGCTTTTAACCATATGAGTGACCCCCCTCTGGACCCTCTCAAGTCTATCAACATCCTTCTTGAAGTACGGCACCCAGAACTGCATGCAGTACTCCAACTGTGGTCTCACCAATGAGGGGAAATATCACCTCTTTGTTTCTATTTGTCATGTATCTGCTGATGCATGATGAAGTGCGGTTAGCTTTGCTGATGATTGTGTCACACCGACGACTCATGTTCATCTTGGAGTCCATGAGATTCTGAGATCCGTTTCTGCTTCTGTGCTGCTGAGAGGGTCACTTCCTAGTCAGTAGGTGTGCTGGATATTTTTGTGCCCTATGTGCAGCACTCTGAATTTGTCCTTGTTGTACTGCATCTTATTGTGTTCTACCCACTTTCCCAAACTGTCCAGGTCTGCCTGCAGTCATTCCCTACCCGCCGGAGTATTCACTTTGCCCCACAATTTAGTATCATTTGCAAACTTGGACAAAGTATACTTTCAACCCACATTCAAGTCACTGATGAAGATATTGAAGAGTACAGGTCCAAGGACCAAACCCTGTGGGACCCCACTACCCACATCCTTCCAGGTCGATACCAACCTATCTACTACCACTCTCTGGATGTGACTGCTAAGCCAATTTGCTACCCACTGGACCATGTAAACATCTATGTCAGAGCCTCTTAATTTATTTATGTAAATGGGATGAGATACTGTATTGAAGGCCTTGCTAAAAATCCAAGAAAACAACATCCACCTTTACTCCTGTGTCTAAGTGTTTTGTGACTCTGTCATAAAATGAAACCAGATTGGTCTATCTGCTATGAATCTATGCTGGTTGCCCTGCTGCATTAATTTTCCTGTTGGACTCCCAAAAATATGATCCTTCATAATCTTTTCAAAGATGTTTTCGAGGATGAAGGTAAGACTGATTGGCCTATAATTATTCAGATCCTTTATATCATTTTTGTTGCCCACCTCTGGACCCTACCTCTCTATGTTGTTACTAAAATGTGATGCCCCAAACTGTACACAGTACTGTAGATGAGACCTAACCAGTGCCAAGTCAAGAGGCACTATCATCAAGAGGCACATCATCAAGAGGCAGATTGTGTCTTGCATCTAATGCTCCTGTTGATGAATCCCAAAACTGTATTTGCCTTTTGTGGCCACATCACGCTGAAGACTCCCACTTAGTCTGTGATCCACCAAGATTCCTAGATCCTTTTCGGCAGTGCTGTCATCCAGCTAGTTGATACCCATTTTGTATTTCTGTTTTTCTGTTTTTCGTTATTCCTCCCAAGATGTAGTACTTTACATTTGTCAGCATTGAACTTCATCCAGTTAGCTACTGTCTGGTTTTCCAATCTGTCCAGAACCTTCTGAAATGTCCTCCAGTATGTTTGCAATACTTCCCTGTTTCATGCCATCTGCAGATGTGCTCAAGAAGTTCTCTATTCTACCAGCTTAATAAGCATGTTGAACAATGATTTCAAAGATCATTGTTTTGTCTTGATGCATAATGCAAACATTTTTCAATCACGTATTTTGAAATCAGGACAGAAAAATGACTTACTATGCAGTTTCCACTATACTAAATTAATGCATTTACTATTCAAAGCATAAGTAGTGCAAAATTGGGGAAAATATACTGCATTTCTCAACTTTCAAGAAATTAAATTAGTATTTTATTTATAAATGTATGTCAACATTATCTATGGAATAATGCCTGGCACCTCTGTAAATGGTTTTGGTTGGTTGGTTGGTGGGTTTTTTTATTACAAGAAAATATAATTTCTTCCTGGAGTATTTTTAGTTTCTTACTGGAGTTCTTAAACATGCATTTATAACCCACTTTAGATTAGTCCTTACTTATAAAATAATTCCCATTCAGTTGAATGAGATTCTGTATTCAAGTATAGAATTTACACACAAGAACTGTTGGCTGATGGCCATTGCATTGTTTACTTTTTGCTTCCTTCAGGGCTTTTCGCCAGTTCAAGCGTATTAAATATTATAGTAACCTTCCCCCCACCCCCAGGGTATCACTATTTTATTGTGTGTTTTTTTCAACAATGAAGTCCAAAACTAGCCATGACTAAATCTGTCTTGCACCTCCAATATCCGTCTTTCCTCTTCTGGAAAGTCAGTTGATTTGACTGATATTATAAGTTAATTACTTATACTATTCTAAACACATAGTAAATGAAATTGAAGAGTTAATTTGACTCACAATGTATAAACTCAACTCTGGTGATTAATTTCCCCTCACATATAGATTAATACAACACTTATTATTATGTTGAGTTTAACTAATTCAGTGGCCATTCATGTCAGTTTATTGGTGTTTTATTTACAGTATCTCTGAGTAAATATTAACATATTACAATAAATCATTTTTCATGTCTTTTATTTTCCTTGGTCCATGTAACAGTTCTTAACATCTTTGACTTGCTGTCTTTCACTGGTATAAAATCTCATAGTATTAATTATTCATGTGCACAAAGTTAAAAGGAACATCTATGGTTGTGAGTGGAAAAAAACACAGAAATTAAATAATGCATCTAGAAAATGGTTAAGTAAATCTGGTTATAAAATTGGATGAAAAACATTTCATTCAACACAGCCCCAACAAATTGTATCTGTATAAATGCAAAAGAGGAAAAAATAAACTTTTTCTTTTTTGTGTGTGTTATCTTGCTAATCAATGTGGTTTCTTTAGAAAGTTATGCTTGCACAGTGGAGAGGAGGCTGAAGTGGTAATATGGCTCTGAAATGAGAATAACACTAAGTTTAAATTTGGACCATTGTGATCTCTGCGGTCCTTTCATACACATCACAGATTAAATTTATTTACAACACAAATAAAATGTGCATCCTGCAAAGCTACCTGTACAGCATGATTTTGTATTTAGTTATAAAAATATTTATTTACTCTGTTGAAACCTTGCTCTGAAATACATGTAATAGCAACAAACTTATGAAATATGAATAGAGGACATAAATAGCTTTACTGTCTAATACTTTTGGTTAGGAAGTTATTTGCAAACAATATTTGCTGTTTATAGAAATAATAAATGTGTTCAGCAAAATATTGCAAAAAAGTCTATGACTGCCAGATAGCTGCTATTAACCAGTGCATACAATAGGTTTGTATACAATGATTTTAAGAGATTCATAGATTCATAGATTCATAGATGTTAGGGTCGGAAGGGACCTCAATAGATCATCGAGTCCGACCCCCTGCATAGGCAGGAAAGAGT
>NW_005842086.1:1637322-1645782 GCF_000455745.1 Alligator sinensis | reverse complement strand
TCTGCTAGGACTCCAAGATCCCTTTCCACTTCCGTGCCACCCAGCAGGTCATTCCCTAGGCTGTAGGTGTGCTGGACATTTTTCCTCCCTAGGTGCAGCACTTTGCATTTCTCCTTGTTGAACTGCATTCTATTGTTTTCTGCCCAGTTGTCCAACCTGTCCAGGTCTGCTTGCAGCTGTTCGCTGCCCTCTGGCATGTCCACGTCTCCCCATAGCTTTGTGTCATCTGCAAACTTGGACAGAATACATTTCACTCCCTCGTCCAAGTCGCTGATGAAGACATTAAAGAGTACTGGTCCAAGGACCAAGCCCTGCGGGACCCCACTGCCCACACCCTTCCAGGTTGAAACCAACCCATCCACCACGACTCTCTGGGTGCGACCCTCCAGCCAATTCGCCACCCACCGGACTGTGTAGTCAATATTTAGATAGATATTTCAGTGTAAAACCTGAAAGGTCCTGAAAGTAGAAAAATGTGTTTTGTGAATGAGCAGAGAGAAGCTGAAGTTCAGGAAGAAAGAACATTTATATTAATTCATAATACTTCTTCTGAACTTGTTTGCCATTTATACTCTCATGATATGTCTACATGTGCATATTAATGTAACACAATAAATTCTGGTGCTTATCATGCCAGAGTTTATTGCTCCTGGGTCTCACATCTACACATGTACCCAGGACTGCAGCACATTGAGCAGGGTAGGGGCAGCCCTACCTGGCATAGTACCCAGGAGGGTCAACCTGACAGCCTGGGACTGGTCTGACTCAGCTCAACACACTGCGGAGGGGCTGGCTGGGACATGAGGGTGCTCCAGTGCAGGACTAGCCAGAAGGCAGCCCTTGCACTGAAGCACTCTTGTGCCCCAAGCAGCTGTGTCTGCATTTATACATTTGTGCTGTGAAGTAAACCCCTCCACAATAGGATAGTATTTGTATTACAAGTACTGCTCTGCTACAGTTTATTAGTTTATTCCAGTCCAACAGCCCTGCACATGTAGATGCTGAAATGTTTACTGTGGAGCTAATTAGTCAACTCCACAGTAAATGTCTTATGTAGCTGCACCCTCACAGTCTATGTGTTGGATCAAACCACTATTTAGTCTAATCCAAACCCCTTTGAAGGTAATTGGAAAGCGTACACTACTGTCAAAGGGTTTTGTCTTGGACTTTCAGTGAGTAACTGAATCAACATTATATATGATTTTAAATTAATCAAAACATAAATACTACTTTTAACTGAAGTAAAAGCATGAATGTATTTACCTATGTTGGACAGGTTTTCAACATGTACAAATGGATTTAGTTCTACTTCTGCTGCTGTCCCCATCTATTTCAGATATTCCACACTCATTGAAAATGTTTCCTCTTATTAACTCTTCTCCATTATAATGTTCATCTTTCCTTTTCTGGAAGCTAAGTCAATTCTCTGCTTGCACAGGGAGCAGGATAAAAAGTACATTTCCAAACCTTTGTGCGGGGACTGAAGTTTCGGAAATGTTAATCCTGCATGTTACCCGAGGCTAAAAACTCTCCAACACATGTTTAGCAGCCAATGGAATTGAGAGAAATCAAACACAAAACAGAAGCTTGTTTTATGAAGAAAATAATGTGTACTGTACTTTTTGTAAATCCATTAGTTTCCATGGAAACCCACAGAACTTAATGTGATGTGGATTGCTTAGGAATTAAAAAGTAACAGTTAGAATCACTTAGAATTTGAATTACAAATCTTACCTTTTGTTGTCATAAGAAACTTCACTGGCTTGCTAAACCTTAGAGAATGGGAAAATATATTTATAACTTTCTTTTCTACCTAGAGATCATTTGGTTCTACCTTATGAGGTCCTAACAAGGACAATGCTGCTGTGTCTTCTTGGAGTGTTAGCCTGAACAGTGCTATAGTTACAGTTATCAATGGACAAACCTTAGAAGTGGGGTCATCTAAACTCTGCTGTTGAAATTTCTGCCGGAAATAAACCATACATTCTAATTCTTGGCAGTCAGCCTAAAGCTGGTTCAGAGGGATCCCGTGTGAGTGACAGAATCATCTCTCAGCTGATAGAATATTTGATAATAAAACAAAATTCTTTCTGGTGGGATTTATGTCTGCTAAAAATCTCATCTAATCCTTGCTTCCAAAACAGTTTGCAGGGGTCTGCCTAATTAACAATGCTAAAGAAAGAAAAATAATATGTTTTGTTCACTTGCCACTTGCTACACTGTTGTGTCTTACATTAAAGATGGGGCTTGAATTCTACTTTTGTCAGACTTGAAGATGACACTCTGTCTACCCCAGATCATTGAGATTTTCTTCACACATGGCTGAAAGAGTTCTGCCTAGATCATATCTGAGAATATGTTACAAACAGAGATGTAGTTCTGAATAGGCAGTAGAGTTTTGGTTTTCAGTTTTCTTGGTTTTGGGGTTTTTTTGGGGGGGAGGGGGGTTGTCTTGTTTGTCAGTGGAGCTTTTGCTCTAGAGAAGAGTTCTCGTTATGCTGGAGATGGAGAAAACTGTAGCTATCTGGTTATTTGTTATGGACCTCTACCTAGGATGGATCAAGCTCTGATATCAGCTTCTGTAATCATGCAGTGTTATGGGGCTCTAGCTAGTTTGGGGATGCTGATGAGCAGGGATCCTGGTTTTCTCTGATAAAAAAAAAAAATCCCTAATTTTTCGATTAAAAAAAGTAACCTAAAATCGTGGGGAGAAGGGGGCTTTCGTATATATACTTTGGGGATTATATATATATATATATATATATGTATATATATATGTATGAGTGTGTGTGTGTGTATATATATATATATATAAAATAGTGTTTCATTTTAGTCATGGAAAAATGTGAATTTTGGGTTACTTTTTTAAATCTGAAAACGGGACTTTTTTTTTTTTACTCAGAGAAAATCAGGATCCCTGGTGATGAAGCATTATCATTGTCATATATGACGGTAGAATGAAAATATAGAAATTGTTTTCATAGAGCAAGTCAATGTTCAGTGATAGAGGGGAAAGTCCTGTCAGCAAGCTCAGTGAATGTCATTGAACATTCACACCATCAGTTATAAAGGAGCTCTGGGTATTATGAAGTTGTTACAGAATTCCTGAAAGTGTTCATCAACATTGCAGTCTCCAGTATATGGTTGAGATACCTGGATTAGCTTCAAATGAGTCAACCTGATTATTAGAAGCAGCTTACCTGCAACAGCACATCAGTCTGCACAGGCTAGGTTTTCCTTCACGGGACAGAGAAACAGGAGCAGGATCAAAAGACCTACAGTTTTGAGAGGTGGTCTGAAAAGTAAATATCCTAGTAGAGAACACAAAAGTCATTTATCCAGGTGCTGGTGTATAGTCTCTGTAGGGACTTGAAAACATATGCTCAGAGACCTTTTCTAGTCCCATGAGTAGGAAAAATAAAAAAAATATGGGAGGAGAAATGATAGTTTCATGATTGTTGAGAGGCTAAAGGCTTTAATTTTTTTCTAGGTCTGGTTTGATTTTATGAAATATTGGGTCATGTTCCAAGGAATTAAGATTGCCTAAGTCTCTCCAGGAGGCAGGAAAGAAGGCAAAGGTACTAATCCTGGTTGGAAACTACTGGAAAAGCCAGAAGAACATTAAACTAACAATGCAAGAAAAGGATACTAAGAAGGTAATGTAATGCAAACTCAAACTCAGCATGTTGCCAACAAGTAACTGATGTGGCAAAACATTTCAAAAGAAGAAATGTTCACCTGTTGCTCTAACACTGCTATGAGTCTAGAGCAGGATGATTTGGAAATTCTCACTGATAAAAAAAATCATATAACTGACTTTATTAACTGAAAAAGAATTTGGATTATCTGTGTAACTGGGATGTTAAAATCTCAGATTATATATGGTGTAGGAAGGGGAAAGGAAGTAAAATAGTGAAAGTGGCACTTTCAAGTTAACTAAGAGGCACAAGATGTTGAATGAAATTGAATTAACACACAAAATAAGAAAGCCCAGAAATATTGAGCTACCATTGAATATATGTATAAGCTACCCTCAGCACAGACATAAAAAGTCAGCTCCTCCACATTCTGCTTTCCAGGACAAAGACCTTTTGACTCCCAATCTAGCTCTTAGGCAAACAGTAATCATGCACTGTTTTATATCTGTCCATGCTCTAAGTCCCTGGATCTTTAAAATGGAACACCTTCAACAGGAAGACATGAGAATGCTCCCATTGCAAAATACCTGATGGCTATGGCGCTATCGTGGGGCATGGGATTCAAGATTTAAAGGAAGAAAAAGGAAACTGAATTTCTATCTTTCACACACTGGTTGAGTGATGCAACGCAGGGATATTCTAAATGTAACTCTTCTGCCAGGCTCCAGATGGCAGTGACAAGAGCCGAGTTCAACTTAAGGGTTTATCACAAATTGATTATTGTGGCTCAAGAAAATATTTTTTGCCTGGGTGTTCCAATGTAAACAGACCTCCCTACTTGCAAGCAATATTAAATGATAATGGGGTTTATTGATGGGGGAAAGAGGAAATGGGAAAACAACCAGATATAGGAAACCCTTAATAATCCATAACCCATCTCAACTCACTATTAACAACAGTTTAGCACTGTCAATGTCCTCTGAGGGAGGATGACATCCTGGGATTTACTTGAGAAGCATCTATGGATGTAAGCGAGAGTTTGGTTTGCTTTACCAGCTGCAACATCACATTCGTGGCTCATGTTCATCTTGTGGTCAATCATGACCTCCAAGTCTCTTTCAGCCATGGTGCTAGTGAGCGTAGGACCACCAAACCTATAAGCATGCTTTGGGGTTTTTTTTCCTGAGGTGAAGTACCTTGCATTTATCGGTATTGAACATCATCATGTTTGTATCCACCCACTTATTAAGCTTATCCAAATCAGCCTGGATCACTAGCCTGTCCTCAGGTGTGGACACTATGCCCCAAAGTTTAATGTCATTGGCAAACTTAGCCAGTGTGCTTCTGACACCAAGGGCCACATCGTTAATAAAGATGTTGAAGAGAACCGGTCCAAGGACAGAGCCTTGGGCGATGCCACTGGTCACAGAGGGCAATAATGATTCACTACCATCAACTACTACTCTCTGGGTCTGAGCTCGAAGCCAATTTCCCAGCCACTGGACTGTGGTGTAGCCAAGGCCACAGTTGGCCAATTTTTCTATAAGGAGGTCATGGGACACCAAATCAAAGGCTTTTATAAAATACAGATATATGATGTCAATCTCTTCTTCCTTGTCCAGGTGATATGTCACCTGGTCATAGAAAGAGATGAGATTGGTCAGGCAAGACCTACCTGTGACGAACCGATGCTGGCTGCCCTGAGTATGTTGCCCTCAGCCAGCTTATCAAGAAGGGTCTCTTTGATCATTTTCTCCAGAATCTTACCAGGGATTGAGATCAAGCTGACTGGTCTGTAATTCCCAGGATCTACTTTTCATCCTTTCTTGAAGATGGGTGCTGCATTGGCCTTCTTCCAGTCTTCAGGTACTTGATCTGAGCACCACAAGTTTTCAAATATTTTTGCCAATGCTTGGGCTATGACACCTGCCAGCTCCTTGAGTACTTGGGGGTGAAATCTGTCAGGACCAGCTGACTTGAAGGTGTCTAGCCTCTCAAGGTGTTCATTTACAAGGTCTACACTGATGCTGGGTATAGATATGCCCTCACCCTGGCCGTCCCACATCATGCTAAGCTGAGCGGTCCCTTTGGACTGATGAAAGACCGACATGAAGCAACATTAAGCAGGTTAGCTTCTTCCTGGGGGTTGGTTGTCAGTTGCCCATTTGGTTCAACATTTACCCAACTTTTTCTAACAGCATCCATACCCTTATGAACTTTACAATTTTAGAAGTCAGGCCCAGAGCACATAAGTCTGACTTCACTGGACTTTTATATTTAAATAGTTAGAAGCAGTTAAAACATTATCACAGTCAAAATGAGCACAAAACAGTTTTTAATCTTTTGCCCATATATACCAGTGGGGGATATGCAGATAATGGATACAGTCCCCGATAATTTCACCTTGCTTACCAATGGAGATATGTAATTAAACACCACAGAGAGGTTGTCACATAAGTACTGTAGCAGCAGGGTTACATAGGGTGCATCCCCATGAGTGGAAACATGCATTTCCCTGGGGACAAATAGCAGAGGCACATATTTGTGCTGCTGCTGGTTGTCCCAGGGCAGGCTGCTGCACACACACTGGCACACAGCAAGTTGCCCCAGATTGGGTATGAGAGGCTGGGGCCTGCTCTGGAGTAAAAATCTCCACAGCAGGATAATACTTCATCCTTTAGGACTAATTTTGATCTGGCCTGAGAGCCTGTCTCCTTTTTAGTGAATTGGCCAGCTTTTTACAAATGCTTATCACTCACTGCTATTTTGATTCATTGTTCTTTCTTTCTTTCTTTTTGTGAAAATTTTCATTTGTTTTTAAGAATGTGAGAAAATGAATAAGTTTTAAAATCTGCAGAGTTCACATTTTATTCACTGCCAGTCAAAGTAAAAAAGAACTGCAGATGGACTATGTTATTAATTAAGTTAGAGTTTAATAACAGTAGAGAAAATTATAAAATACAACGAAAGTGCTACATTATTGAGAGTATAGTTACTTGTGTACTTAACTTTGCAGGATCTAGAGGATTTGCAAATATTGAAGCTTGAAAATAAAGAATTTATTCAGTCTTCATCTGGGTAAATCACAGCCAACTGTCATATCAAACTGCCCAATGGCTTGCTGACTCATGCCAGTGCATTTTAATTTGATAATGAAGCCAGTTTTAGCTATACATTATATAAAACTCTCAATCTTCCTCTAGTTTAAAGAATGTTGGAATAGCACCAATCTCTTGGCTCATATCTGAATTTCTATTGTAGTAATGATAGGATAATATTTTTAGATAGTTAGTGATGTCAAGTTGCTTACTAAAGTCTGATTGCATGTCTCTATTTATAGTTTGAGCTATAAATGCTATATGCATATTGCTGAATGTAAGAAACGATCTCTAACACTCTAGAGTTTTACACTAGCATTGGCTTTGAGTACTAAACTCTCTCCTCTTTGCTTTTCTGTACCTTTTTTTCCATTGAAGTAACACACCAGTCTGGAAAGTACTTTTGTAGAATTAGCAAAAGATGTTCTCTCCGTATTCTTCTAAAGACACATTTCATTCAAAGGAATCCAGGAGAGTAGGTGAACTCATAACTGATTCTTCCAACAATACTTCCTGGGATGCTTGCTACCTATTTGATTTACTCAGAGCTGTTCCTCTTGCTGAGCCATCAGTTATGCAGTCCCAACACCTAGTATATATCAGATTTCCCTGCATACTACATGCCCCCACACAAGACATGCAACTTATTTTGGAGGAAAGTAAAATACGAGGGGAAAAAAAGATTTTATTTCCAAAGACATGGCTGCATAGAGCACGAACAGAGCTAGATCTTCAGCTCAGTCACTCTCACTCACCCTCACCCAGAAACTCAAACTGTAGCTTCTGCTGAAGACTGGCCTCCCTGGGCAGATCTATAAATTTGAAAAGAGTCAGAAATAGTCTGTAGGACTGTGAAAGAGGAGAAGTTATGCTGCAAGGAATAATTATCTTGCAGCAAAAATTGCCAGAATAGGTGTTAGCTTGATTAGTGGAACATCAAGGCCATTAAAAATAGAGACTGTTATTAACACTTATGGAATGAAGAGCAATGATCCATTAAGTCAACTGATTGCCTCAGTTGCCTGACAAGAAATGTCACTGTTTCTATGGACATCTGCTGTTATTAAACTTTGGTTCGAGAAGGAATCAAAGTGGAGTGTTTTTATCATGAGCAAGAAAATTGATTTCTCTACTTAAGAAACATCTCCACATTCCTAAGACTTTACCTCATTCACAGGACACAGAATCACACAGACTCACTTGAAAATGGTTGACACAGTTAAGATGGTTACTTAGCATAAGCAAATGGCTGGCTTAGCATAAGCATTCATAAGCAAAATCTGCTTTACTTCCTAACAATACATGACATACTGGATCTGGTATTGGCAACGGGGGATGACATGGTAGGGGACCTACAGATCGGTAGCCATCTGGGGGACAGTGATCACCTAATAATAGAATTCACCATAAGACGTCAAGTGGGTAAGGTAACTAGTAGGGTGAAAGTGCCAGACTTTAGGAAAGCTGATTTCAATGAACTCAGGCAATAAGTCAAGGACGCACTGCAGAGTAGGAGTTTTGAAGTGATGGGAGCCCATGAAGGGTGGCTGTGCCTTAAGGAAATGATCCTTTGGGCACAAAGCGAGACGATCCCGATGGGAGGAAAAAGAGGGAAAGGGGCCAGGAGGCTTCCTTGGCTGACCAGAGAAATCCAGGGCAGACTAAGGGCCAAAAGGGGAGCACATAAAAAGTGGAAACAGGGAGAGATCACCAAAGACGAATAT
>NW_005842086.1:1601797-1636265 GCF_000455745.1 Alligator sinensis | reverse complement strand
GCAACCTTGTGGCTGCCTATAAGTTCATCATGGGGGCACAGAAGGGAATTGGTGAGGTTTTATTCACCAAGGCACCCCCGGGGGTTACAAGAAATAATGGCCACAAGCTAGCAGAGAGCAGATTTAGTTTGGACATTAGGAAGAACTTCTTCACAGTTCGAGTGGCCAAGGTCTGGAACGGGCTCCCAAGGGAGGTGGTGCTCTCCCCTACCCTGGGGGTCTTCAAGAGCAGGTTAGATAGGCATCTAGCTGGGGTCATCTAGACCCAGCTCTCTTTCCTGCCTATGCAGGGGGTCGGACTCGATGATCTATTGAGGTCCCTTCCGACCCTAACATCTATGAATCTATGAATCTATAATGAGCTATATATTTTACAACACTGCTATATTGTTAAAAAATTGCTTGCCTAAGCATCTTGCAATATTACTTTTAATATATTATTCTGTCTTGTGGTTAGCAGCTGTGCTGGGCCTTGTATTCAGCTGCAAATTCAATGTTCCCCAAAGATCCAAATGCTATCACCCTAACACTCCCTCACAGAATTAGTATAGGCAGCAAAAGAGAAACCCAGCTGATTCTCCAGAGGCCATCACTCTTTCTGCACAATATACCCCTTGGGCCTGGCAAGGTAGATGGTGCTTTTGTGTTGCTCGGGCAGAGGACTGACCTTTTTGCTTATTGTCGGTAGTGAGTGAGAGAGGACTCAGGCTACTTACTTCCCAGCCTGGGACTGAGCCAGGAACTAGGATGATGGTACTACAGGGATATTTTTTGCTTTTCCATTGACATGAACATGCAGCTGAATTGCTTTGTTTCTATTACAAATACAGCATATGCACACACAAGTACCAACAACAATAAAACCAAACAGGGCAAAAATGCTTATTACCATCCAAGCACACGTGGACTATTTGCAATCATACAGATTACATCTCCCATTCCACAAGGTTCTGCAACATCCATGGCTAATTTGTACATCCCTTTAGCCTCAGCTGCAGCAGTGCTGAGCTGAGCTCCCCATCTCCATTCCTTTTCAATTTCTTTTAATTGTTTCTCTAATTGTTCCCACCCTGGAAACTGGCGTGCCCAAACAGCAGTTATCCTACTTTTAGGGGGAGTTGGCCTGACTTGGTGTTGAGATTTATTGTGGGTGGCCAGTTTATTGTGGTGGGTCCTTTGGAAGTTTGAATTACAATAAAGGCCCCATCTGAATCTATAGGCCATACACATCCTTTTGTGTTGTTTATCCATAGGGTGTGATTAGGCCATATTAAGTTTGCTGGTCCCTCCCAACATAACCTGTTTTCAACATCAATCACATCCTCATCAGATAACAGCTTGGCACAACTTAATTGTGGTGGTTGTTTGGGCCTTTCCTTCCAGATGATTCCAATACCTATCCATATTCCATGGTTCTAATGCAGGGGATTGCATACAAGAAACCTAGATCTCTCTGGTGTAGCCACATCCCAAAGCTCCCAGTGTATTAACCAATCCCATTGACAACCTCCTCCCACTCCTCAAGTCAAGAGTCTGCTTTTTGTCCAGAATCCACCTGGTCTGATGGCTGTGAAGTTGCAGACACCCTTTTTCACATCCTGTTGCCCTGAGGGGTCAGGCCAATGCTCAGGATCTCAATATTGTGCTGTTAGACAGGAGGGTGTGGTGTACAATTGCACATGCACACATAAACATCAATTAAGCACACATACACTCACTAGGTGCATACACCCCAACTAGGCATACCCACTCACACTAGCAACTCAGATATATGCATGTTTAAAATAACCAGTCTAGGCTCATGCAAACCTATCACTAGTTTAAGCCCATACATACTACACACACACCAAATTTAGACAGAATCAGTTACAAGTTACTAACACCTGTACATCCAATACACATACATGGATTACTACTTCATATACCACACACACACAATGATATCTATATATGTGTATATATATGTGTATTCACTAATTCACACACATACCACCCACCTACACATACACACAGGTGAGTTCCTAAGTTGGGTGTTGTGATGTGTATGTATGTATATGCTTGGTGTACTTGGGATACCTGGGGAAAGTTTAAGTTAAGAAAGTAAAAGTGTAAGGAGTTAAAGTTACCAAAACCAGGATTAGAACCAGTAGACTGCAGGGGCCTGGGCTTAAGAACTGATGCTTGGGGGTAACTTTAGGTTAGTTGATTAGAAGACAACACCCAAAGCCTGCAGAACAGGGAAGCATGCCGGCACAGAGGCTGGGTCTGGAGTCAGAGCTATGGGGAAACTGAAAAGGTAGATGGGGAGAGGCAAAAATGGGACTAAGGGAAAGTGTGGGTGTTCAAGAGGGGCTCTGGGTGTGGGGGGAGCCAGAGGATGGCTCTGGGGCAGCTAGAGAAATCTGGGAAGCTGCAGGGAGGGGGAAGCCTGAAAACAGAGAGACGGACAGCAGAAAATCACAGAAAGAGTAGCAGGAGAGAATGAAAGATGGCAGGAGCAGCAGGAAATCAGAGAAATGCAGCAGAAAGTCACAGGGAAAAGGCAGTAGGAGCGTGGGAAGCAGGGGGACAGCAGAAAATTACAGGAAAAGTGGCAGAAGAGACTGAGAGGCAGCAGGGGTAACAGGAAAGCAGAGAAAGGCAGCAGAATGTCACAGGGAAAAGGCAGTAGGAATTGAGAGGAGATCGGGAAACTACTGTAGAGAGGTGGGGGCTGGAATTGAGAGAGAGAGAATGAGACTGGAATTTAAGATAAGGAAGGGACTGCGACTGGGATTCAGTAAAACATGACCCAACTCGGGGTTGCAAATGACAGTGGTTTTATTGAACAGGGGAGATGGTGACACAATGTCAAATTGGTTCCCTTGCACCCACCCACACACACACACACACACACAATGGCAGCAGGGGTTAGAGAGGCTTGGTGCACAGGCTGAAGTCCACTGAAGTCCAGGAGGAGAGAGACAGAGAGAGAAAGAGAGAGTCCAAATTGTAGGAGGAGGTGTGCAGGTAATATCTACCTATCCCAGGCTGGAAGTTGATCCTCAATGGCCAGTTGGGGTCTCCTTCAGCTCGGTGTTGTCTAGAGGGGGTTGCCGGCAGGGCCTCTGAGGTGGATAGGTGACGTAAAGCTGGTCTGGTCCGGATGGAAATGGCGTTCCTACTGGGTCTGTCTTCACTGCCCCTTTTTATAGGGGCAGACCATGTGTGACCCTAGTGACAGGAGGCATGCCCAGGCAAGGGTCAGCCCCTGGGATACTGAGCATATGTGTTCCATGCAGGAATGTGCAGTTTCGGGTGTCTGTAATGGTGAGGTACAATGATAGAGTTGCTGGTTTTGCAGGGTCTTTTGTTTTTCAAATGCTAGTCTTGTCTCTGTTCCTGGGTGGGGTCCATGGTTCCTGGGTGACTCAATGTGATGTGATGGCCCACTCATTACAGGCCATTCAGTAGAGACCTGCTACCATTGTATTTCAATCATTCTCAATCATTCTCATTCATTGGGGAACCAATTTACATGGGAGGGGTACAATGAATCATATTATTGCAACATGGGATGCCCAGGCAGAGGACACAAGATGGAGGCTTGACATATAAAGTGGAAACTTGACATGACTTTGTTTCACTTAAAAACACAGGCCTAAACCATACAGTATCCATATTTAACAATAAAAATCAATACAAAAATGATAATACTACAATATACAACAGTAAAAATTAATACAAACCTAATAATTATACAATATAAAACAGTGGATATCCAAAACCAAAAAGTTGCTAGTCAAATAAAAATGTTCAAAGTTTATCCTAAGTTTGAGCTCACTTATAATTATCTATAGGGAATAGAGAGGGAGAGAAAAGTCAGAAATGGTTGGTGAAGGGGAGGGAATGCATTTTAAAATAAAAGAAAAAAAGAAAAACTGGGGGTTTTGCTACAGTCCTTCCCAGGTTAATGTCCAACAATGTCTTAACTGCCAGACTAACTTTAGGGTGATGGACAGGTTGCTGTTGTTTAAGTCCTCTGGCCAGAGCCCTTTCTTGATGTCTTTGACTGCACCAATCAATTGAGCATTGTGCTTGCTGGATGCTGTCACATGCTTTGTCCCAGGTTAGGTCTTGAAACCCCATATACGCAACCTGCAATAGACCTCTTAAACATGGATTATGCTTACTCCTGTGTGGGAGGTCCATTGAATGGCATCAACTAATACTTGGCTTTCCATTCTCCCTCCCCAGTCTATATATGCAATGCCCATGCTCTAAGTGGTCTAACCAAGCAGCATTATTGGCCCCTTTATATGAATTCCAAACTCCCATTACGGAGTTTACTCCATCCCAGATAGTACCAGTGATATCTCTCCTTTTCCTTACAGGGTGTGTTTGAAACAAGTTGGGCACAGCCTATTTGAGGAGCTGTTCCTCTGCCTGACTTCCTTTGCTACAGTTACAAAACTAATGTTTCAAAAGCCATTCTTCAGGGGCGAGTGTGATTTGCGCATGAATTGTGGATGCATTGAGCAGCACTGCTCACTCCCTGCTGCCCTCCCACCAGGGTAGATGGTGCTCCCAGCCTAGGCATTCACTGGGATGGGGAATAGAGGATAGTGGGGCGAGTACTGAACATGCAACACTGCTGGCAAAGTTTATGGCAAATCCAGTTGGACCCGCATTGCATTTCTCGATGGCTGGTGCTGTCAAACACTGTGTGGCAGCTATTGATATCAGATTTGTTAACCAGCATTACTTGACGTAATCCTGGATTTACCATTACACATTTTTCTCCAGATGTCCAGATGATATTCAATTGTCTAGTTCCATTCTGATTCCATACTAGTTGTACTGGCATGCCAGGTGATTTGTCACTCCCAGTGTACTGTCCCTTTTTTGTTGGTAAAGAAATGTGGTGCACCATCCCTCTAAGAATTCATTCTGGGGAGGAGGTGCAATGGGCCTTTCTGTAGTCATTTCCTCTGTGGTTTCCTCTGCTACAGGGGTGGGACTGGCAGAATCACTTGGTTTATGACTTTATTGAGGGGGATTCTTGGGCGCCATAGGGAGGACTCCAGAACAACCTGTTCCGTCCTCATAGGGTGCATCTCAACTATAAGGTATGAATCCCCAATAGTATCCTATTCCACCATTTCCACTACACATGCCTCCCTACCATCAGGGGATATTCCGCCTCTTCCACCAGGGCCAATTTGCAACTTACTTTATAGTTACATAGTAACCCTTTGGGTTTCTGTATGTGGGTCCTTCTGGGGATCCATAATCTAACAGCTTACATCCAGATACTCCACAGTGGTAATGGGTCGGGGGGAGGGTGAAGCAGGGGGCATGGGTTTGGGACCTGTGGTGGATCCTGAGCTTTTAGGGTAGGAAGGATTTTCCATGTTATAATCTGGGTGATTGGAGTGGTCAGCTGCAGATGGATATTTTGGAAAATTAGCAAAACTGGCATACCCTTTAGCCAGAGGTAGGATGCTCCAGCCGATGATCCACCAAAGGCTTAGGTACACTGTTGTCCTGGTGCATGGCATCCTGGAAATGATTCTTAGGATCCTGTAAAACATAATTGTTCTTTTCTTTGGACTTATTAGATGAATGTTTATACATTCCTTATACAGTATATATGTTTATACAGTTCCTGCGCCCACCCACCTCCCTCCTGCATCAGCCTGGCAGTTCTCTACCTGCCCACTCCCCACCCTGACCCCTTTTCCCCTTTCCCTTCCCTCCCCACTCATCTGCTGGCCAGGTGTCTATAGCTGGCAGTCCAGAGTCATGGATGATAGCTAGGCCATACTAGGAGTGGTGCCTTCTGTGATACTGTAGGAATGTATATTTCAGTCGAACAGCCAGAATTTAACATAACTCAAGCTGGGCAGTACAGCTCAAAGATAATCCCCACCTGAAATGGCACAACTTTAATATGCCAAGAGGGCACTTAGCCCTTGTTAGTGATCCTTAATGTGCAATCACTAACATTTTAAGAGTTCTTAATATAGCATAAATGTAACATTGGCTACAAAAGCTCAAGCCTCTCTGCACTGGTTAGTCTTTAAAGTGTCACCCAGTCCCACCTTCTGCCTTACTTCAGACTAATATGTCTAACCATCTCTCTGCTTTAAGCATTAGAATAGCTAAATCTGCTTCAGTTAGTTTACCAACACTTTTTGAAGTAGGATTCGAGGCTCCCCTAGTAATAGAATTGCAAGCAAATTATGAATAGGACCCTGGAATGCAATGGCAATGGTTCCAATAATTCTATGTTATGTCCTCAACCATCTCTAAAATATGGTTTTAGGTTTGTTTTTTTTAATTAAACTTTTTTTTATCCTTGTTTTAAAACAATTCCTAAGTTGTTAATCAATCAGTAAAGCCTCATACAGATCAAAAGTATTGTCCTATGTATATCTCAATGTATTCAGAATTGCAATTCAGAAATCAAAACAGCAGTACATATCACCTTATTAGTTTTGATACTTGCCACTTACAATACAGGACATATATGTTTTCCCTTGTTTAAAAAACAACAACACAAAGACTGAAACAGGCAATTTAATTACCCTTTTATAATCTGTTTAAGACAACTATTTGCAGAAACTCTTACACACACACATTTTTAGACACCTTCATTTTTAATTTAATTATTATGGGGCATATTCTTTTTCCTAGATGGACATATAACTCCTATTAATGTTAATGGGACTAAAGTCCATGAATTAAACAGATAATGCATTTTTCAATAAATGAAAAGAACAGTTTGATTTTATTAATGTTTTCAGTTGTTTAGAAATAAGATTAAGGCCTTGAAAAGGAGAATCAATTTCTTTCTAAAATGAAAGGGAAAAACAGCCAATCTAACTGGCCAATTGATCTATGGAAGGAACCTGAGGCCATATGTTAATTAGCTCCTGTACATTACTTGGCATTTCAAAAGTAGGAGATAAAATATTAAAATCAACTTCATTATAGTTTTAGAGACATTTAGAGTTAAATCTTTAAACATTCTCATTGTCACGTGCAAGTGTGTGTGCGTGTGTAAAAAAATCACAGAGTACAATATCAAAGATTAACTTAACCCACATACATGCATGCACATGGACACACGTAGTATAAACCCATACAGTCACATGAAGTCCACAGTCAATCCTATCTTTCAGAAATATTAGCCTACATTCATTGTTGCCTATGTCTAGGAGCATGTACATATTCCCATATTTGGTAGGTGTAAATATCCTAACAGATGTTTTCATAAAGTAAAAAAATGTTCACCTGTACAACTCTCTGGTCAGAATGAGGTTGGTCTCAAGAAAAGACAAGAAAACAAACAACTTACTTTACGTACAACCTTTTCTATTATTAGGGCAAATATTATCAGGTATACAGTGTTACATGTAGGGTATGCCTACCTTGAAATCCAAAGGTTTCATGTCAGCTTGTGTAGATACACTTTAGCTCAGGGCTGGGCAATTATGTCAGGTGGTAGGCTGCTTAACAAAGTTTGGTGAGCTGTCAAGGGCCACATCTGTAGCCCCACCCCTTGACAATTGACCCACCTCCTAGCCACCATCTTGGGACCAGAAGTCCTACCCCTAACTCCTGACCTTTGCCACCAGAAGTCCCTCCCCTTGTCCCTTTATTGCAAAAAAAAAAAATTGTCATGAGTTATGTTTGTATACTGTACCTAGACTCACACCCATAACCTGCCCACCTGAGCTCGCACTGCTGCTGCTGCCCTGGGCACAAGCTCCTTGCTGCCACCAGCCCCAACCACAAGCTCCACATTCCCACCTAACTGAAGCCCCACCCCTGCCCTCACCACTTCCCTACCTGCTGCCCAGAGTGAGTGGGACACCAGGGAAGCTGAGCACATCCCCAGCAGCTGCAACAGTGGCAGCAGCAGCTCTGCCCAGAAACTGTTTCCTGGCCAGGCTGGGCTCTTCCACCCCTGAGGGTGGGAGCACGGCAAATTTATGGTATGTTGGGGGCGTGTGCATTTGTGGGCTTCTCATTCCCACCCTTGTGGGCAGAAGGCCTGGGTAGGGTATAATTTGTTGGTGGGCATCACGGGCCAGGTGAAAATGCATGGTAAGTTTGATCCCACATTTTGCCCACTCCTGCTTTAGCTAGTTTTAAACCAGCTAATTTACGTATGGACAGATGGATCATGGCACTTGGACCTTGGCTTGGAATATTTTCCCAAGTATTTATCCAGGGATTTAAACAGATTTTGAATCCAGGATACTAACTTAGCATTAGCTCAGTTGCATAAGCCTTTGGGTTGCAATTTAGAGATACCCATAATATACCAAAATCTCTGTCTCGCTCTCTCAGTATGTCAGCAAGCTTTTAATAATTGAAGAAATTGTTGTGGAAATATTGATTTGATTGCTTAGTTCTATATAGACAAAAATCCATTGCAAGCTGCAAGAACAATTGATTCTTTTAAAATCAGTTCTTGATGAAGGTGTGCTCCTAGATATAGGCAACAATGTGTGTAGGCTAGTATTTTTAAAAAAATAGGATTGGCTGTGGACCTCATGTGACTGTCTGGGTTTATGGGGGTGTGTGTGTGTGTGTGTGTGTGTGTGTGTGTGTGAGAGAGAGAGAGTGTGAGAGAGAGAGAGAGAGAGAGATTACTCTTTGATTATGTAGTCAGATTGTTTCCAATTTTTTTCTTCAGAAAGCAGCCAAAATACAGGGTTCAAAATCCTGCCACTGATGGCAGAAAAGTGCCACTGGTGTCAATTATAGGATATGGATAACTGGACAAGGAAGCAACACTATCTTAAAGCACATGCCAGTGTAGATTTGTTCAACAGTGTCATAAAGTATTTTCATTTGCAAAAGGTTGAGAGTATGTATGCTTTTGTGTATGTAATTTTAGTATGTAAGCAAATGCAGACCGAGGACTGAAATTCATGCCAGATTCACTAATAGAGTATATTATCAAAATGACGCTGAAATTTGTTTCATAATATTAACTTAATCTCTTAAGAAATGAATCTAGATATATAGTGACAGTTATGTATCTTTCATATATTTATATTATTATTTTATGATAGTCTTGTTTCTGGGTCAGATTTCTGTTCAAATCCCAGTTGATACCAAACTGCGGTGCCAAAAGATATGTGTGGGGAACCTTGGACTTTAGAAATAACATATTTCATAATTTTAAAAAATAGGGGCATCACCTTCTATTACATAAAGCATAAACAAGGATATTTCTTTCCCTGTGATAAGTAGTGAAAACATGATATAATCCCCAATCACTTACTATCCAGATTCCGTATTTTACTGTTAGAATGAAAAGCAACCAAAAACTGAATTCAGCACTGTGAAGACTGAAAAATACAACAATCTACTTTGAACCAATTTGAAACAAATTATGTAGCCTCCTTTCCATTTTATAGAATGCTATACACCTAGCTACCCAACCCCCGAAGTGTTCACCAATTCACTCACTATCTCTTCTTATGGTCTGTTTTCTGACTCACACAGATGCCACCTTGCATAGCAATTGGTATTCTATATGTATGATTGTAGTCATTGATCCTTTGAGCAGCAAAATACAGACTCGGGTAAACATTTTCTTCAGTTGGTTAGGAATTATGATTTAAAGCTTTATTATAGCAGCACTCCTCCCCTTACAAAAGAAAGAGAGAGAGAGAGAGAAAGAGAGAGAGGGAGCAGCTAATCACAGGAGTGTGTATCTGGTAGTCCCACAAAGTTCAAGGCCCTGAATTTCAAAGTTTGCCCTGATTTTGAAACCATTTACATCTACATGTGTGAATTTATGTATGTCTATTCAATAATTGTGTTAGGGCTAAAACGCATTACAAATGCAAAGGAACACAACAGTGTTCAGCCATTTCAGAACTTTAGAATGATTCATTACTTCTAATTTGAGACAAGCAGCAAAAGAAAACAAATAAAAAACAAATTAATGTATTATAGTTGCTTCAGTTACTGTTTAATGTCAAAATAGTGTTCTGAGGTTTGCAGGCTGATTGTTTAAGTGCATGTTAGAAGCAGAAATGAAAATGTACAATTATCACAAGGATATCTTTGGTAAGTCTCACTCACTCTATTAACATTTTAAGTTCAAATCAAAATGTTCTTAAATTTATGTTTTAAAACCCCACTGTGGCAAACTTAGGAAATTAAATATGAACCATTCTATAGGGATGTTTCCAAAGGAAGTTTTCTAATTACATAAACAACTATTTTGAAGCCTGCTGCAGAATTATATTATAAATCAGTCAGCATGTACACATATCACTGTTTTCTACTGGATAGAATAAATACAGTTCTTTTTGTGCCATAGTGCTTACAAATCGACACTGGAGATTTTGTTCTTTAGAGGAATGGTAGGGCTCTGTGCCACTGGAGCAACAGGATTTAGGACCTGCTACTATGAAGTTAAGAATGGCCAAGGTACACAACATGCTGATATCCATGAAGGCTTAAAAGAGTACAGTTTTGTTAAAATATTATGTACAAGAAAAAAGGTTGCTTGAAAAAAAATTAAACAAATATTTGTTTTTAAAATGTATGGCCCATGATGTCCTGGGTTCAACCGCTCCACCTTTCCCTGCGGGGAGCACACCCCAAGCTCACCCTCCTCCCTCCTTCTCTCCCTCTGAGACTGCTGTCTCGGCACTGAGCTGCAGCCGTGCCACGTAGCCCGGGGTGCGCTCCCCGTGGGGAAAGCCGAAGTGACTTAGTGGTGCAGGGAGGGTGGGTGGTCATCACCCCTACTCTGGGTTGCTCAGCACTCTTTCCTCCTCCTGCCCGCTGAATCGGATATGGCTCCCAGGGGGAGTAATTCTGGCCAACCCTGTTCTATAAGCATCACTCCAGTTCTGCTAGTATGTGTTACTACTGTGTTAACCATAGTGGGTAATCTTTTTATTACTTAGATTATGGTCACACCCAAAAAGTCTTCAGTACTTTCCAAATATGGAGTAAGGCATGGTCCCTACTCTGTAAATCACGGATGTTTATCTAACAGTTGCAAGTGTTACATTAATATTCCATTAATGTACTGTCAGCAATCAAACCAGCTTCACGGCCTGTTCACTAAATATTCCCCATCCTCTAATCTGAAATGATCATCCAGAAAATTCTTTCTAATATTTCTCAACTCTGGACTGACCTAGTTATTTTGAAAAGCATCCTAAAATCAAAGAAAAACATACTATATACTCTTTTTCAATGTCTTCTTGGGGGCCAGTGCAGCTGACAGTAAATCAGTGAAAATGTAGAGCTAATCTATTTTCCTTTTTTTATGTCTGCCTTGCTTTTCATTCCTTTTGATGTAAAATCCTTGCTTAGTCTGACAGCCTAACTCAGGTACAAATATGTAAGTCTAATGTTTCAAAGTTGGACTGCAACCCTACTGTGAACTTCTTCATAATGCCATCTTGCCTTCAATAGAAAATTGAAGCATACTGAGACAACAGATGAAGCAGCATTTGTGACAATTTGATGTATTTAATCTTTTAAAAGATTTTTTTTTAGCATCCATTAAAAAGCAACTTTTAATGATCCCCAGGAAACTGTAAATGTTTAATAATATTAAACTGTGTTATGGCAACAGTTTGTTTCACAATCTCTCTGTAATTCCTAGTTATAATACATTATAAATTGAAATACATCTTAATTGCATAAAGATAATATTATTTGTTGTATAGATATGAGACACACAGAAATTCTTTGTATTTTGGGTCTGATTATGTGCTGCATCTCCAGGGTATGAACAGCTGGGTTTGTGCAAAGTTATGTTGTGTTCTTCTCCTGTAGACTTTTCAACAAAAAGCCAAAACTGAATATATGTGTCTGTTAATTTTTTTTTGTAGAGAAATTTGAATTTTCAGTGGCTCAAAACCTGGAAAATATTCATATGATGTATTTCAGCAAAAGACCAAAATAGGCTGAAAAGCAAGACCTGAAATACTTTGATGAAAAATAAAAACTTTCTACAGAAATGAGATGCTTTTCATGAAAAATTTAATTTTGTCAAAGATTTCATTTTCTGTCAAAATATACTTCATAGAATTTTTTTGTCTAGCTCTAATAGATAGGTACATCATTAAATAAGTGGTTTTCTGCCTTAAAAAAGTTATTTTAATTTAAATGTTATATGTTCTTTTTAGTTTCTACTCCTTCCATTACTTCCTACCTGGATTTAACTCAGAGAAAGTTGTTGCACTAATGGGTATTCTCCTCATGGCTCTGGATGAAAACCAAGCATCTGTGCAAATAAAACTTGTCCTGTTGGCAGCTTTTGACACCATAGGTCATGAGGTGTTGATGATTTGCATACAGTTTCTTGGAAGCGTATACTGTGTTGCATTCAGATTGCTCCTATCCTATCCTCAAAGGGTTTGATGCCTATATGCTTCTACTCACCATGACGCTTATTACTTTCAAAATCCTGCAGATCTGTGTGTCATCTCTCATTTAACAAATATGTTATTCCACTGAGTGAGAAATGTGACACTAGCAACTGCTATCAAGGCGCAAATGTTATAAAATCTCCCATTTATCAAACATGGGTGGTACTATTTTGTCTTTTCTAATATCTGAAAGAAATGGCATCCTGGATGAGAAAAAGCATGATCTGGTTCAATCTCAGCAAGACAGAGATGAAACTTAAGGGGAGTGTCGGAAGTGTTGTTTGAAAAAGTGCCTAAGTCTATGGTCTTATTAAGTCTCTTCATTATCAAAATGTATATAATTTCAGACTTCATTGCTTATCACTATACTACACTCATTTCAAACATAACTGCCCCTGGTTTTGAAGGTAACTGCTGACAAAATTGCTATTTTCAACTGCAAATGGATGTTTGTTCTGTTTGTGTTGGACACTGTTAAGGGAACAGGAGCCATTGTCTGTCATTCCATGCCTATCCACGTGCATGGCAGGGGATATGAAGTGGCTGCTCTCCTCTCTATGTGGGTTACCCACAACATAAATAGCATGGAAGTTCTTGATACCATTCTTTCATTGAGTGATTACAAAATAAATGTTCATGATAAAGTATTTTGGGTGCTTTAGAATTTGTTAATATATTTTGATAGTTGAAAATAACTTTATACCCTACAAAAACTTAGGCTTAAACCACTGGAATATTAAAACACTTCTGTTAGTAACTCAGGGCAATATTCAAATATATTGCTCAAAATTTAAATGGACTCATTTTAGTTCATGGGACAGTGGGAATGAATGCAAAATAATGGCTTTCACAGAAATTGTCAGGGGTCTGTCTTGCTAATACGGGGAAGAGGAGGAGGGAAAAATCCTTGAACTTAGTGATGGTTTTAATATCAACATGTGTGACCTACAAATGACATAGAAAGTCTAGACATATTTTTTCCCCAAGTTTCTGACGGAAACCAGTATCATTTCATTTTCAAAGAGCAGACATAAAAAAACAACATAAATCAATTTGTTTAAGAAAAGGCATCAAGAAACTTTTTAGGTCTTAATATATTACTGAGTGTAACTGCATGGTAGAGCAATGGCATACAGTGCTGAAACATACACTTGTACAATGGTTGATGATGACCCCTAGAGTTATGTGGTATACTATCTCATGATCATTTAATATCCATGACTGACTGTCTGTGAGTCCAGCACTGCTGGCCACCTGGGATTTGTTTTAAGTGGACTGCCAAGCACTGCAGCAGATGCTGCAAACTGATGATGAATGTCAAATCATTAGTATAGCTATTTTGCTGTTCTTCCTATCATAAGGGAGAGATTTTTTAAAATCACAAAGGCAAAAATAACTCTGTTACTGCTGTCTCTGGAACTGAAGATCCTTCTCCTTCCTTTTTACAAGATAACATGAGTTCATAAGAGTTTTTAAGTAATGGAACTGTTTAAAGAACATACAAAGCACACAGGATTGCAATTTAGTTAATCTATTAGTTTGAATTTTAAATCCTAAAGAGATACCTACCTAAATGTTTAGGTCCCAGAATATCATTAATAATACAATAAAATAAAATCCCAACAGTATTAAATAATAATTTGAATGGGAACTTGGCCAGTTGAACACCAATTCCCACCCCCTCTTCATTGTTTGGAGATCATAGCCACTCCAGAAACCCAATCAAACAAATGTCATATGCACTGTGCCCAAAGTGATCAGTGTCCTCACAGAGAGCACCCTGTCCCTGTCAGCTCACTTTTCTTTGACAGTGCAGGGGAATGAGCTCAGGCTTAATTGAAAATATTTGTGGGGGGTTAGTTCACAGCCAGGGACCTACCGAATTCATGGCAGAAGTAGAGTGCATGGCAGCTCCTTTAATCTTGCATGTTCCCCGGCATGCACCTCACCCCTTGGTCCCCCATCCTAACTGCTGATTAGCAGAGGACCCCACTGCCCCCTCCTGATCACCAGGGATCCTGGTTTTCTCTGATACAAAAAAATCCTCAATTTTTGGATTTAAAAAAGTAACTCAAAATCCATGTTTTCCCCTGATCAAAATAAAACGCCACTATATATATATATAGAAACTTATGCAACCTACCTACCAACCACATACACCTGAATTCCCTATACTTTTTTTACATAGTGTGTATATATATAGTGGTGTTTTATTTTGATCAGGGAAAAATGTGGTTTTGGGATTACTGTTTTAAAGGAGGGAAAGTATATCTATCTATCTATCTATCTATCTATCTATCTATCTATCTATCTATCTATCTGTATATGCATGTGTGTATGTGTGTATATATATCTAATTAGTGGTGTTTCAATTTAATCATGGAAATATGTGGATTTTGGGTAACTTTTTTAAATCTGAAAATTGGGGACTTTTTTATCAGAAAAAAAACAGGATCCCTGCTGATAAGCAGGGAGCTAAAACCATGGTTTCAAACATGGCACAGTTTAGGCCTCCCCACCAGTCAGCAGCAAACAGCAGGGCCATCTGTGCCCCCTTAGTCAATTAGTGGTGGGAGACAAAAATGGCACCATATTTAAAACCACAGTTTTCACGTCCCCGCTGACCAGGAGCAAGCCACAAATGGGGACCCTCCACAGAACTGCAATAGAAAAGTAGAAACATATAACAGGTTTCCATCATCCTTCTGAAAAAAAATACTGGAAAAAACACAGTATATGTTTCCTTACTAAACTAAATCTCTGAATGACATTATGCATACATTACAATTTACAGAAGGGGTCATTCTGAACTGAATGCCATCCTTGAGACCCACAGTTAATAACTCTTGAATATAGTTATACACTGAGATTTCTGAGATAAAAAAAAAAAACCCTAAATATTAGTCATTAAAAAGTAAACCTGTACATGCCATCCAAAATCTGAAAGCAGATCAACAATGACTGACAATATTGAAGGCAGTTGATAGATCCAATAATAGAAGCATGGACAGCTGAGCCAGAATTTTAATACCTCTAATAGCAACATAAGGTTGCATGGACATGTACCTAAATGTGATTTTAATTCCCCTTTTCCGCAAAATGAATCACACTTATGTGCATAGATTTAACTACAAGAGGTGCATAGTAGTCCTACATACCCTGGAACAACTCTCTCATATACCCTTAGCTGTCTTGGGCAAATCTGTGTAGGCTAGAAAATGTTGGTATGCATAAAGCATGAGTAGCAGTTCACCTTCACTACAGCCCATGGTGAAAGCTGGCATCTATTCATTCCTGAGACCTCAGCTACTACTATTATGGAGCCAGATGAAGGGGCAGGAAATGGGCAGGGAGCTGGATGAGGGTCCCAAGGGTTGTAGTTTTTCAAGCCAGAGTAGATGACTGTGAAATAATAATAAATATTTTTTTAATCCCCAAGCTCCTGAAGTAGATTCGTCAATGGTGTGTCCCTTCATGGGACTGTTGACATGTGACACTGGCATTCTCTTGGGAGACTATTAGAAAGTAGTGAGGCCTCAGGGAAGGATGGGAGGTAGGAGCAGAGGTCTGTGCAGAGTCAAATCGTGGCCTAGATCTGTGAGTGCACATGAAACTGGGGACTCATCTCCTGGTGGGGCAGCTTGCAACTTGTCCCTGACTTTGTCCCCTGCTGGGCCCTGTTTTCTGTGCCCACTCAGGCAACTAAGGCAAGATGATATGACTAGATGACTGCTGCACTTATTCTGCCTCCTGAGCATCAGCTGCAAAGCTTCAGTCTCAAAAATACTATTGGCTGCAGGGCTTATGGAAGATTTACATGAAGGTGAGGCACCAGGCAAAGGCCTCCTGGTCAAAACTTGCACTTACCTCATCCGTGCCTTGCTGGAGATTTGTTGTTTCTCACTGCCTCAGGTGTCTCCACTTCAGGGCTGGACCTCTGATCAGGTCCACCTCCAGCTGCAAACTGTATTGGCTAGTGTTGCAGGTATCCTCACAGGTGGTCATGTTCAGCAAGAGTGGTCTGCAGGTCAACTTCCCCTTTTGGGTCTCCTGATTCTGGACATAAAATCATTAATGGCATATAGTTTCTGGGGAATAAAGATGGGATGGCCTTCCAGGCATTTTTGGCATCCTCTTCACCTCCTTGGAATGGGCTTGGTCTTCTCCAACAGCAGTCCTACTACTATGCATGGTCAACTAGATTCCTGGGTAGGTAGTTTAACTTACCATCCAAGTATGAGCTGTGCTCCATGCTGGGAAATCTGGGAGCTACCTGCTTGTTCAGAGTACTGAAGTGCCCCTTTTGGGGTAGAGAAAGGTCTTTTGAAACAGCCTGTGTGCAGGTCCATCAGCTTAGTAGCAAGTAAGACAGTCCTGGCAATGCATCATTGCACAGGGGGAACACTACTGAAAACCCCTATAGGAGAATGGCTGTGTACTAGAACTGTGTATAAGAAATACAGGTACTAATACTTATAATGTGGGGCATTTATGCACCCCTGTGGGAAGCAGAATCACTCCTACCCATTGAGTGCTTACCTACACTTACCCAAAATCTACACTTTTTGCACCTTATGAGGATATTACAATGTAGTCCCTTATCTTCAACTATCACCAGAACTAGCTGATTAGCACTTGTCTACAACAACACTATAACATTAGAAGGTCTTTCTTAAGATTTATTAAGATTTTTGTCCACACTAGGTTTTTTGTGTTACTAACAACCCACATTTTGGCGTTGCCCTTACTGCAAAACACTTTAAATGAAACATCCATCCAGAGTGAATCATTTTGATGCAATATCCTAGTGAAGACAGGGCATAGGTTGCTTTTACTATTCAAAACATTTTATATCAGTTACAACAGTTTTGATAGACTAGCTGGAGTCTTTCCTTCCCACTCTCACCCAACAGTTTCACTCATTCTTCCTAGCTGCTTTCAGTTTACTTTTTTATTAATAACTTGGGAAGTAGTAACATTTCTATTCAATGACTTCTCTTGTCCCTAACCACCGATGGAAAACAGAGAATCCAAAGAAGCCATTAAGCCACAAATTACAGCTGCAAGGACTGCACTTCTTAAAGGACATGAGAAAAGGAGAAACAGAAGTAGAAGTTCAGGTAATCTATAATAGAGGGATAAAAGTTAATACATCTAAGAAACAATAAATATAATAAAATATTAGAGTAAATATCCTTATAGTATTATTTTCCTTTTCCCCCCTTATCCTTCCCTTGGGTGAATCCCATTAAAGATAATGGGAGTTATTCCATTTATTTCATTCAGTTCCAATCTCTTAAGAATTGTTTTCATAGTGGAAGCCTGGGCTGCATCCTTTTACTTCCCTTCCTCACCTGCACGCTGTCCCCACTTTCCTCAGTTTCCTTCCCATTTGCTACCTCCTATTCCCCATCTACCATCCTCCCTGTTGCCTTTAATAATACCGGTCTTGGGGGGAAAGAATGAAATTACATAATTAGATGCCATTTTCTAGTGGAAATGAATCCATTCTGGGATCTACATCGGTGGAGAAATATTGTGTAGTTCGAAGTACAAGGCATGAAATAATAATCTACTATTATAAATCATGTGGTGACTTATTGGTTTATCATAGCAATCTTTTCAAGGAGACAATGAGTGAAAGATTAAATTTAACTGTGTATAAAACTGATTAATGTATGGCTTAGTTTATAGCTATTTAGTCAGCTGTCCACATATATGTGCTCTGAAAAATCACAAAAACAAGTGAATTATGTTTGCTGTTTTTAATGATGCAAATAGATTGTATTGCCTTCTAGATGCAATAGAGGAAGGAACAGATGGTTTAATTCTCCTAGATATTAATACCCTTGAAAGCATTTGGGTTAAGTAAGAAAAAACAAATAACACACTACATAAATAAGAAAACATAATCCAGTAGCCTGCATTGTTTAAAAGAGCTCTGCATTCTTCTTGTTAGATTTTGTTTCAGAAGTGTATTCTTTGCCCATTTATTGTTGTTGATAGCTTCCTTTATTGTATTATCTTTCTCCAGGTAAAATGTCATCTCTTTCAAAGAATTTCAGTGTTTTTCTTTAGCACAATCTAGTAAGATCCTAACAGCAGTGATCCATGACTTGGAGATCATAAGGTGATTGATGGCTGCCCACAGGTCTGATAATGACATTGCCTGAAATGAAAATACAATTCATCTAGTGTGAAAAATACACTGATCCCTAAAGCCTCTGAAGTGTCATGTGGATGCCACATTGAGAAAAAAATTGTAACTCAATGGTGATTATGGTTCATGTTTGCCACAGTTAAATTTAATCTTTGAGGCAATATTTATTATAGTCTTGAGTACTTTCTTTATATACTGTAACATCCATAAGCAAAATTCATTGCCAACCAAGAGAGACCAAACTTATAAGTTACTATATCAACTTCTAAAAGTTAACGAGCAGCCTAGGGAGTTATGATTTACTGTCAGTCCACCAACAAATGTCAATAACCCAGCGTAGAGGAGGCAAGTGTCATATAGCCAGATTTGTGAACTTTTCACATTGCCATCTTGGAGACAGCAAACACAAAATTAGTCTATAAATAATTGAAGTCCCCCCGCCCCAAATCTATCACAGCATGTTAAAAGCAATTTTGTTCTTGAATTAGTTCTGTACAAGTAGTAAATATGTCAAAGAGTCTTTTAAATAATGCAACATATATAGTAAAAAATAAGAAGGATTCAGTAACAGTAGAACAAAATGAAAGAGTTAGAAGTGAAATAGGATATAAGAATTTATCAGTTATTATAGTTGCTTGTCTACAAAAGTAGGTTAGCAATTAGTGATAGGAATTTCCATTAAATATAGACAGTTTACATGCAACTTAATACCACTGTAAAGTACTGCAGCTACACATAGTTTCATAGCTGTTAGGGTCAGAAGGGACCTAAGCAGATCATCAAGTCCAACCCCAAAACAAGGACAGGCCAGAACCCAAGACCTCAGCACCCACACTGAATGGCCCAGCACCATGCACCACAGGACATTTCTGAACTGCTAGGCCTATACATTTACTTTAATGTGTTAACAATACAATATTTTGATTGAGCATGTAATTTCTTACTAAAATAGTTATACTGATAAACCCCTTAGTGATGGTGCAACTATATAGATATACTGGTGACCTGTATTGGTATTGTTATTCCCCTTCCCAGATGGAAATAAGTCAAGTCATACCAATATAGCTGTGTCCATGTTGGGGAGGGTAGATACCCTGATAACTACCCAGCGTATATTTCTAATTGCAGATGAACTTAAAAATCAAAATCTACCCCGCCTTCATGTAAGAAAGCAATGTGTATAGGGTGAAAGATAAGGAGCAATCTCCCATGAACCTTAAACTCATAAACTTATGCAACCTACCTTCTAACCAGATACACCTGAATTCCTTATACTTTTTTACATAGCACTCCAAAAGGGCGAAAAGAGGAGGAAGCAGCAATGTGAACAAAGGACATTTTTTTTTCATAAAAGGGAGTTCTTAAAAAAATTAAGTTGAGCTGTTGTGTCATGAGACAGTCACTGATGTAAGACTGAGATGAGCTGGACAGAACTGGGAAAAGAAGCTACCCTTGGGTGGTTCCAATGAAACAATACACTTAGAGTAAAAGTAGATATTGCCTTTGGGCCACCATAAAAAATTTTGACAGCAAATAGATGTCTGTACCTTTGGTCATGCCATATTGTGGCCATGAAAAAGGAATAAATTGAATAAAATGTACAACTTTGCTGTGATGGATATTTGTTTCCTTTATGGCAAGAGACTGCAGGCTGCCCACAGCTACCCTCACTCTTTTGCCATACCAAGCAGGTAGCTCCTAGGATTGAGGGGCCCAGGCCTGTGAACCTTGGTCAATTATTGCACAGGATAGGCCCTTCAAGCCTAAAGAGCGCCTACCCACCTTTCCCTGCTTCCAGAGATGCACCTTAGACAATCTCTGGGCCCATCCCTGGAAGGAGGGAAAGTCACCTCCAGAGACACACCTCAGAGATGCAGGGGAGGAGGGGGGGGGGGGGGGGCTTTTCGGGGAAGGCCCCCCCAAAGCACCCCCCCGGGGAGGGGGGGGGGGGGGGGGGGGGGGAGTGCATTTGTGGAAGTGGGGAAGGCTGAGACACTTTGGGGTGGTCCTAGTGTTAGGGCCACCAATCAGCAGATTGGCAGCCCAAGGCCTGAGATTACACTGGAACTTGCTCTGGTGAGGTCCCAGTGCTGAGATCACCAGACAGCTGAATCACCAATCATTCCAGCCCCAGAACCATGCCACAGTGTCACACTTGCTCTAGTGAGGTCCTAGAACTGAGACTGCCAAGCAGACAATGGGTGTATTTCTGCAAGGGGGAACATGTCATCCATTGTCCATCAAGATCAAGAGGTGAGACAATGGGCAATGTGTGTTTCATCCAATTAAGTGGACCAGCTGGGCGAGGACATATCCCAGCATATCTGATCCATTCATTTGATGATGTCTATTTCTAGACTTAGGCACATTTGTTCACAGGCAATATTACAGTATGAGTATAAAAACTGACCTTATCCCAGTCACTGTTTCTGTAACATTTCCCCAACTTTTAAACAGGCACAAACAATTTGTTCATATGATAATATATTTTTATAACCTGCCTACTGATTTTATAGTGCTATAAGGCCTAGTGAAATTACTTCATTCCATTCCCGAATACATGAGAAAATTGTAAACAGGGTTACTAGAAAGCTGAAAACATGGCTATTTAAAAAGTAAAGAAAAATGATTGAATCTTCACTTTAAAGTAAAGGTGCAGTATAAAAAAGAGCAAAAACAGTGTAAGTCATTTCCTGTACATAAACGTATTGGACATAAGCCAGAAGAAATGACAGTAGAACGGTAAAAGAGGCTCTTTAGGCTAGTTGTCATTAATTCTACTTATATTTTTATTGGAACAATAATGTGGAAATGGAAAAGATATATTCAAGAGCAATCAGAATAATACAGGGCACTTGAGCAAGTTTAAATTAAAAAATGTTGTAGAAGGTCCATGCGTTAAGGACTTATTCCTGCAATAAATTTATGCATGCAAGTAACTTTCTTAATGTGAATAGATCTATTTAAGCCTATCAGACTACTCTCACGAATGAAATTATTCAAAGCCTTAAGAGTTTGGAGGATTATTAGTATTTTCGCAAATAGGAAAACTATGTTGAATAATCCACTAAAAATCAAAGTAGGAGCTGGGGTGGATTAAGACAAAACAGGCTCTGAATGATGACTCATATCTCTGATAATCGCCTGGTCATTTTTCACAGACTTTTTGTCTGCCCCAAATCCTTGACCTTTCCCCCCTCAGCCTCCATTATATACTAAATTTAAACTTCACTAACAGACTTTTCTTCCCAGCACTTGAATCCCCTTCTTAATGTTGCCAACCCAAATCCTTTTCTTCCCAAATTGTCTTAATCCTGATTCTCATTTATACTAAACGCACCTTGGATCTATCAATTATATTCACAATTGTGTTATGGTTCCTTTGCATTGCCTTGGAAATATACATTGCCTTAAATGGGAATCAGACCCATGCTATTGAGTCAAGTCTCTGTCGAGTAACAGATTTGCTTTATTTAGCATTGAACAGGAAAAACTAAAATAGGTTTTATATGCAGCTACCTGTATGTCATAGTCAAGAATCATTGAAAGCCCAAGGGCCAGATCCTATTTCACCTATTAGACACCTAAGTGGACTAAGGCACTGAAGTATGATCCTATTGCATTCTTCTTGAGTTCCTAAAAAGTAGTTAAAGGAAAAGTTATTGCTGTTTTCTGACTTTTCTGACTTAGTCTTAAGGCTAAAATTCTGTTCTTTGGACAGATATGGTATCTTTTATTAGATCAACTAAATAGTTGGATAAAAATGTTCTTTGCAAGCTTTCAGGCACAAAAAATGTTCTTCAAGCATAAGGAGAGTCTGTTCTTTCTTAGTGATCTAAGGGACCATTTTTAATGATTTACAAGGCATTTTTACTATTTACACACCCAGAAGAATTCTATTACCAGACATGCATGGATAGCTATGAATGACTACATAGTTATGTAGACCAAGCATGCAAAATAACAGACATGATCCTAGTCACACAGCTTGTGGACCTGTAGCAGCTTTAAACGTGAAAGTAATGTCTACCAGACTGTAACAAGGACCCCTAATTCCTGCTATTTAAGAGGTAGGGAGCCCGCACCACAGGGCTGCAGTTAGGCAATTATCAAAGGCCATCTGAAGAACAGCATGCAGCCAGGGAACCCCTCAAGGGGTTAAAGAGGAACAGGGGAGAAGGCAGTGGATGTGGCTTGGGACTTAAGGTACAACACCTGAGAGCAGGCTGAGGGCTGAGCCATGTAACAAGAAACAATGGGGCCGCAGCCCATTACAAGCCTAGCTCCTGAGTCAGAGAGCTCGGTCTGCACCTGGATCCCCCTGCAAGCAGAACTTCTGCAGGCCTGAGATATAAGAGAGGGGAACTCAATCAATTAGGTACTTGAGGAGCTGCAAAAGAGCTAGTAGCCAAAGTGTAGAAGGCAGCAGGGACCTAGGAAGACCTAGAAGGGGTTTATTTGTAGCTGGCATACTGGGTGTGGCTACAAGGAGTGGCTAAGAAGTCACAGGGGTTCCTGAGGGACATCTGGTTACAGGGTCCTTCTGGGGTCTAGGACTCGGCTGTGTGAGGCTAAATTCCAAACTGCTTAGAGTCTGGGGATAGCAGCCATGTAGAGGGCCAGGGATTGGCACAGAGTGAGAGCAGCCTTGTCTGATCCAGGGTCACTGTGGGGCTGGGTTAAAACCACAACAGGGCTGAAGGGCCAAGGGACTGAGATAGGGATAAGGATCCTGGAGGCTGAGACACAGAGAGGGCTGAGACCAAGAAAGCTGGATCATAACAAGTGGGCCAGGACTGGATGTCTACAGCCAGAACAATGGAAAGCTAAAGCCAAGAAGGCTGAGGCCCTTGCAAAGGCAAAGAATAGTGAAAAAATAATATCTGCAGGGCATGTGTCACTGCAGGGGAGGATGGAGACCACAAATTTAGCTCTTAAAGTAATTGGGGCCAGTGGGGTTGGAAGGCCCAAGGCTGAGAGTGGATGGGTAGTGGGGTCAGAAACCCAAAGGTTTAGAGACTGTGTGCAGTGGGTCAGACCCTAAATTAGGCAGACCAAGTTGAGCCCAGGAGAAGAACTGAGTATAGAGAAAGAGCTCCCAGAGCTCACCAGCCTCTGAGAGCAGCCTCTCCTTGTTATTTTTAGCATCAAGGCATAACAGGGAAACTGGCTCCAACCCTGTTAAAGAGGTTTTACAGTACTTACCCACTGGGAGTCTGGGAAACAGTGCACAGGGAAATGGTAGCATCAGGCAGCATCTTTCAGTCTGTAAAACCCAACACCTGTAAAGATAAAAAAAGAAAATGAGCTGGAAATGAGTGGAGGGTGGAAAACAGCTAAAAACTGCCACAAGCAAGATTAATTTCCCAGGCAGAGGATGGAGAGAGAAGAAGCAGCCAGGCACAGTTGCTTTTTCAGAGTTTGCTTCTGTGGAGGCGCAGAACTTTACTGGAATACTGAGAGTAGCTGAGACACCATTCAGGCGAGTGTGGGAAAACTTACCTGTAAGAGGTGGGTGAGTCCTATTTTCAAACAGAATGAAGCATATGACCCAGATATAAAAGATTGAAAGCTGGGAGGAATTTATTGAGGATTTTTCTTTGAAATGGATTATATAGCAGTCAGTATATTTATCAGAGTGACTTTAAAAACAACCTATTAGGTTCTAAGTGAACCCATTACAGCAGGAGCCTAAAGAAGATGATAGACTACTAGCTGATAAAGACTAAACCAGCTGGCTAGGCCTGGACAGGGTGAAAGTGGGGGCGAGGGGGGAGGGCAGAGCCCTGCTACAATAATTCCAGATATAAACTAACTACCTTGGAATATATGCCAGCAATCTTTTTATTGTTACAATTTCTATATATATTCTCCCATCAAGGCATGGCAGGAAAGTCTTCAAATAAGGTCCAGCAGCATATTTACCAGGTCAGCTAAAAGCTTGAGGAACCCTGTGAACACGTGTCATAGCAGGCAAAGAAGTAGGGTGAGAGCATGAGAAGCTGGAGTGGGTGAGCTGGGCCAGATTAAGGTGACCATTAGGGATCATCGTGGCTACCACTAAAGCATGTCCTATCACACAGACTTAGATTAATGAACAGAAGAGTGGTGTATATGTGCTTCCACCACCACAGCTCAGAGACAAAGTCACTTCCTCAAAAGCTGTAGTTCCTAAGTTCTAGCCCTCCAAAGCGCCTTTCTCAGACCAGCATACCAACCTCTATACCATGAGTCTGCCATTGATTAGGCCTGTCCCCAGTGCTACTTTTAAAGCTGTACTATTAACATAGTTATTGGGAAAAATTAATGAATGAAACTACAGGGGGAAGCTTCTACATAACTGAGGACAAAAGCCCAGACCAGAATGCCCCATGTTTCCTGGCTTTGCAGAAAAGTGCCCTGTCTACTCAGCTATTTGGGGGGAAAAGATGGATTTATCTCTGTTTCATTTATTGCCCAGTCTTGCACATAGGGCTACACATCTAGCTATAATTCCTCTGGGTGTGTAAGTACCAAAAATACCTTGTACATGGCCATGAAAAATAGAATATGGCAGGTAAATGACCAAGTGTGAACACTTGGATGACCAGAAAAGGAGCATAATGCCACTCCAGGTACTTTATAGGTGAAAAAGGATCTGCTCCAGGAGTCTGGAGATCACACTGATCAACATTCTGTAACATCAGTCTCTATATAATATAATATTTGGTTCCAAGCTGTTTCTTGCCAATAATTCTAAAAGGTACAGATCCCCTCATTTTCCTTCCCAAGCCAACCATCATTATTACAATTACTCTACCTAAATGTAGCATAGAATTCAGTGACATGTATTAATTATGGTTCCTGGTAATTTCTGAAATGTGATTTGTTGTTGCATTGACTTAGAGGTTTTGAGAAGACAACCTCATATCTGTTATCAGCAGAGATCCTGGTTTTCTCTGATAAAAAGAAATCCCCAATTTTTGGATTTAAAAAACCCAATTAAAAAAACACATTTTTTTCTGTGATCAAAATGAAACACTACTGCATACATGTATAGTGGTATTTAATTTTGATCGTGGAAAAATTGTGGATTTTGGGTTACTTTTTAAATCCAGAACTTGGGGATTTGTTTTTTTTTATCAGAGAAAACCAGGATCCCTGGTTATCAGGAAGGACTGGTCCATCAGTTCTGGTTGTGCCATTTCAAACTTCTGTTTGTTTTCTTACAAGCAGCCATCTCAAGGTGCTCTGTTATTGCCTTCCTGAGATCTTCCAAGCCCGAATGAAGAATCAAGCCCCTAATTTTCCTCAAGTGTGGGAACTGAGGAAGTATCACCAGTCTTCTGTAATACAGATGTGTTAAGACGGGGTGACAACTTTATATGGCCTCAGAGGTACCATTGTTTGCAACTACCATTTCCCACTGGAGAGTCACAGCATTTTTTTCATGCAGTGAGTTCAGCTTTGAGGACCTCAATTTATGGGAGTTTTGTTCTGCCAAAGTGTTTTCATATAAATATATATATGGGGGGGGGGGGGGGAGTTGGGCTGTGTGCAAGTGGTTCTCATTCACTGTAGAATTTACTAAGTGTAAACATTCATATTTTCAATTTTTACTTACATTCATATTTTCACTGAACAAAGTAAGCAATTCATATTTCATTGGTGCTATGATGTAATTTAACAGCAGAAAAATACTGTTAAATTTAATCAAACTTTGTGAGCTTTATTACTAAAAACTCTTATTTTGGCACAGTTTTCTATCATTCTGTTGTACTGGGGACAATGGGCATGAGTGGCTACATGTTTAAATTTATATTCCTGCTAAGATTCATGCTGCTAAAATTCATAACCGATAAACTTGGGTCTGTAATTCAGATACTCCATGTATAACAAAAATGCATTTGATGGGCATTCTTGCCTTTTTATGTAGTACCTGCTAATAAGGTTATCTCAGGAAAGTGAAAATAATAATGGAGGAAAAGTACATAGTTGTTTGGATGTTAAAAAATATATAACTAATTAATTTCAGGAGGACACTCACATGAGGTCTTTTGCTTGATGTGGTTGTATTTCATGCATTTTTGAAAAAAAACTATTTTTTTCCTCAATGTAACTGCTTCTTTGAAGACAATATAAAACTCTTGGTCCATCTCAAAATCTCTGTCCTCCCCCTCCTCAGTCCCTAAATTATCATTGTATATAAACTGTCAGCACTTTTTCCTGCTCTATAATACCAGGAAAATCACTATCCATGTGACTTTAAACAAAACCTTATCTAGTATGAAAGCTTCCCTTTAAATTGATAATAGAGGGTGGGAGTTTATCATCCTGACCATCCCATAGCGGGAACAATAACTTAGTTTTTTCCACCTGAAATTTGTAAGAGATCTTTAAAGGTATACACAAAACAGGAGATAATTCATTTCTGCTGGTACAGAAGCTGCAAGTCACTTACTGAACACAGGTGTTTTTTGACAGGATCCATGTAGTACAAAATTACTCTTCTGAAGCTGGGCTTCTTTTTTTTTAAATAAATCTGGCTTTAATTTTCTTTTTCTGTTCAGAAAACTCTGAAAATTAGATATTAGTATAAACTATGGCTTTTCTTCCTATCTCCCCTGCCTTCTGCTTGACTTCTGACTAACATGGCTAACTACCTCTCTTCTTCCTATGAAGAGAGGTAGTTCCATAATGCCTCCCTAATGCCTATAATATATGGTACACTAGCTTCCTATACTATAGATTTGGAAGAGTGCAATTGTTTGTTTTAGTGATGCAAGTGTTTGTAAAGAAACACAAAGATGACAACTTTATTGTCAATGTGATTAACTATTTAACTGATGATCATTTTGGTACACATTTCTATCTAATTACTAAACCCAGCAATAGCAAAGTCTTAATTTTCAATGGCAAAAAAACCCAAACAAGAGCTGTCTCCTGTCTACATATCAGAACTTTTGGCTTTTTCCTATATGCATGAACAATACTTAAAACCGTGATTCATCTAAAGCTAAAAAAATAAAATAAAATCATGCTGTAAATTGAAAGACATATAAACATGCAAAAGGATATCCTCAAATAATTGTGGCTACTAACATGCTTACATAGGCAATTAATACTGCCATAGTTCCCAGTTATCTCATATAGCTCAGCTTTGCCAAATATATCACTAGCTTTGGGAGAGCATTTAGATATATTAACCTGCAGAATTACATGGAGCTATAACTGAGATCAACAAATGGAATAGAGGATAGATGCATTTGCTAGGTTTCACTTTTCCAAAGTTATGAGGTATATCTAAAGGCGGCAAGAATATAAATAAAATAAACATGTGTAAATAGGCAAGAACGTTTTACTACATCTATAATTCATAGAAATATATTACAGTTTTTACCCAACTTTACAAAATCAGTTTTAAAGGTGATGGGAAAGATTACAGTGAGGCAAAGGTCCTAGACACTGAGAGCATCTACACCTTCATTAATGCATCATAATTACTACACATTGAGTACCTGTAATAACAGGTACTAACTCAATGAGCAATAACCAGCAATACTGCACAGTAGCACCAGTGCATGCCTTTTAACTGATGCTAATGCGAAGTAGACTGATTCTACTATGCATTATTATATTAGCATGACTTTCGCCGTGATGCACTAATGCATAGTAGAATTAATTTGCTGTGCATTTAGTGTCTCATGTAGATGCGGCCACTATGTATCTCAGGATGAAAATTGTAATTAAATGAATAAAAAAAACTACACTTAAAAAAAAAAAAGAAAGCAACCTATTTAGAAATTCTTAATAAAACAATAAATACTTTTTTACTAGTTAGATGTCCAGAAAAAAATACATTTTGAACTATGCACTATGTAAAAGTTTACCTTGAGAACTTTTAAAATGCATTATTAATGCCAAAATTAACATGAACACTAAAATATAGTTTTAAATGTATTAAAATATCCATCCAAGAACACCCTGTAGTCACAGGTTTTTTTCCTTGAATGTATTAGTGTGAACTATTTGTATAGTTTATGAAATATAGATCCTTCTCAAGATTGACATTCCTAACATATTTCACCATCTCCTTGTTTAATATCGTTTCAAGTAATTTAACTTCCATGCATCAGTTGAAAATTAATCAACCTGCAACTTGCACATTTGTCAACATTCAACACTCCTTTCAATGAAGAGTAGACATAAAATCTGGAGTTCAGAGTTACAAATAATGTAAATTCAGAGCAAAAATACGCTTATCAGAAAAAGTATTTTAAAGGTCATCTCTTTGAATAAAAACCTACTGTAACCATTTCACTCTTAATAATATAGGGTCAAAAGAACCACCTGAAAACATTCAAAAGAAACAAACAAAAAAACTAAAAGCCACACTGTTCCATTCCCAGGGGTAGTAACTTGCATTGACAGTTACCAAAGATAGCAAAATAATCAAACTTGAAATTATCTTAGTAGACTCTCTAGGACTAGAAAAGTTGATACTGAAAAGAATGTTTTGTGGGTGAAACTTTGAGTCACAAATATAGAGTTCCTTTCCTGCTTCCTTTCCTGATTCAGTGACTGATTTTCTGTATGGCTTTGGGTACCTTGTTTAGAGGACTTAAGCTCCGTGGAAAATGAGGCCGCTTATTTAGATGCCTCAGAATGTTCCTGACTTTAAAGACTCTGAGGGCTTATAAACGTGGAACCCTCCCCCCCCCACAACCAGCGCTTTAGTTTCAGGTTGATGCGCCCCCACTCTCAGTGTTGCACATGGCCAGAAGAGGAATTGAGTCAGTCTGACCTGGCTTGCCCAGCATCTGTATAGCTCACACACTTGAGCGGGGCTTTTTGGCACATATTCAGCAGGATTTTTGGGTGATTTTATCTAATAGCTGATTCATAAAGCACCAAAAAACCATGCTGAAATGCATGAGCTATATAAATTCTGGGGAGCGGGGTCAAACTGACAACAGTTCCTCTTCTGGTAAAGTGCTGGGAGTTTTTTTCCACATCTGTCATGACCCTTCATGTTTTATTTTTAAAATGAGAATATTTTAGCTCACAGGAATGGTTACCACCTAAATAATATAATGTTGCTAAAGTACTTAGTGATCCTAAGATAGAAAGTGATTTGGACACATGAATGCAGCCTCTTTCTTTAAAACTGCACTAGCAGTAACACTTGCACAACCTCTTCCTTTCAGTATGAATTCCAGATTGCCTAACTCCTTCCATTACCATATGGAGGGCCTAGATATTTCATTTTTTAACCATTCCAGTGCCTGAACAGAATATATAAGAGAACAATTTGGAGCTGTACCCTTTTATACAGCCTCAAAAAGAAATACTATCCAGCACTAACTCGCTCTCATTTTTGTTGGTTCAACTGTTTTAATTTTTATGTTGTTTCCTTGTCTCCCTTCCATCTTTATGGCTAGGTACAGACATTACACCTATCACACTTTAAGTGTAACAAAAGTACTCTAAATCTATAACTGAACAGACATTCAAGGCTTTTAGAGCACTTTCAAAATAGTACATTAAGCTCTAAGTTAACCCTCAATGGATATAGTTCTAGACTAAAGTGAAATGAAACACCATTAAAATGAAATCATTAAAACAAAATGCCACTAACATATAGATATATAGTGGTGTTTCATTTTCATCACAGGAAAATGTGGATTTTGGGTTACTTTTTTTATATACAAATATTGGGTTTGTTTGTTTTTTTAATCAGAGAAAACCAGGATCTCTGGTGATACAGCAGTTCTGCCAGGGGCTTTTTGAACATCTGTACTTAGCCTCTGTCTATATCCATATGTTATCTCTTACCTTACAATTAAATTGTAATTATTTGGGTCAGGGACTATCTTTTGTTCTGTGTGTTATATAGTGACTCAGAGTGGCCCTCAGAATAACAAGGCTAATCGGCATTATAATGGCAATTATTACATATCATTTAATCAGTTTTCCATTGTTAAATATTAATTTTATCATTACCAATAACAGCAACAATATTACTGAAGAGCACAATTAACTCCTTATCTTTGCAAGTACAATTATGAACTGGATTCTGAAGGAATAGATCTATTTATAGTTTTATATATTCAGCTTTCATGGCACTCCAGAGTGTTACTTGGTTTGTTTGGGTTTTTTTTTAATCCAAATTCTAAATCCGGGCATATACATGCATATATATATATATATATATATATATGCATCTATACATGCATATATATCTAAATATTTAAACAGATGCACAAGAGAACCTCAAAATAAAAGCATTTCCTTCCAGCCTTACACCACAGCTGCATGTTCTTATTTCATAATATGTAGCATTGTCAGAGGGCAGGTTGCCTTCTAAGCAGGGTCACCTGGCCCTAGAGCAACACCGGCTGCAAGCACCAAGTTGACTGACTGTACAGACACCTGGACTGAATATATAATCTCAGACCCTTCTTTTGAGTTCTGTTTGCTTAATGCATCACATCATGTAGCAGCTCAACCATGCTCCATTCCTGCTCCTACTTTTCTCCAGCCCTGGACCCTAATACTTTGCCCCTGTCTATCCTGTACATCTGGACTCCTTGGCTTCTGACCTTCAGCCTGACCTGGACCACAAACATGGATATCTGAACCAGAAATGTAACTCTGACTTCCTGGTTTTGACTACTGCCTTGACTGCCAGACCCTGCAGATTCAGGTCCTGGCTAACCCCACACTCCACAAGTTTGCTTATGCCTCATCCTTACAGTTGTGTTGTCAGCAGAGTTGTTCAAAAAATGATTCCCATCTAAATATTTTAAGTGTTTTTACTTTTTTACTTTTCCTGTGCTCTGAAATATATTTCTTATTGTTGTTGCTTTAAAGATCTTGGATCCTTTTGATAAAAAGTGTTATAGAAGTGTGAAGTGCATATCTAATTCCACAGCTCCTATTAAAGTAAATAGTTCAATTTGTCTCACATGTCTAAGGAGTTCAGCGTAAGACCCTAATTAGTAGTTTAAGAAAATATAGGCATTTAGTGATTTTCAATAACATACTTTGTTTTTTCAATTTCAGATATGGAAAATTTCCTATGTAATATTCAGAATTGGCTTAAAAGTATGGACATAGGCAAATTATAGACTTGAAATGCTTTGCTGAATTTGCTTTAAAGTGAGAAAACCATCAGGGTGCCATGTTGCATTACCACCCGTTTCACTGGAAGAAACCCACACTTTTTAGATGTGATTGAAAATGAAATATTACAATATTGAACTACCGGCAGCCTTAGATACAACACAGTGTAATAGCCACTGCCAAAAATAGGATAACCACTTAATCATTTCAAATAAGGTCTATAAAACAAAATTACAGGCATTGCATAGTAGATAATTTGTACCCACAGTAAGTATGTACCCTTCCAAGAAAGTTACACAAATAAATCAGAATACTAATATTCCACTTCAAGGCTTCCATGCCCCATCCTCTGCACCTCTCTTCCAGAGGAGCACTAAAATTTATGATTAATTTGGATGAAAGTAAGTCACTCCACAGTTTCAGGCAATAAATATGTTTTTTTGTATTTGTGCCTATATCTCCAGCAGTGCTGAAAAGGCACTCTGTCTCAGAACATACATGGGTAGTGGACAGTCCAGATAATAAAAAGAATCCTCTGCTAGCAGTGACAAAATCTTTGATTTGTATTGCCAGTTAGGGAAGAGTTCATCACTAATTCTGAGAGGTCATATCATAAGAAAGCCTTATATCACACTAGACAAAGTCAGTGATGCACCATTAGTAAATGCTGGGTCAGCAAGCAAACTATATAACCCCCATTTTTCAAAAGCAACTACTGATTTTTTTGTGCCTAGCTTGATCTACCTTAAAGAAGCTTTAGCTGCAAAAATACTGAACATTCAGCTCCTACGAAGCTAATCTGTTTTAGGCCTGTAAACTGGGCATCCCCAAATGTGGTATCTTCAAATGCTACTGAAAATGTAGAGCTACATTTGTGTGAGATTCAACACGTTTGCTTCATCTGCACTTTACTTTATTAGCCTGAAATGCACTATATCTCCAGTAATGCACAGGGAGGAAAGTGACTCCCATAATGCAGCTTGATTCAAGAAAAAAAAACTGTATAGTATTACAATGTATTATGGGAGAATTCCTCTAGGGAGCCCATCCCATTAATGAGAACAGATATGCAAATTACAGTATGAATATAGAAATGCATTTTAATGCTTGGTTGGACTGTTTTAAAATGAAATAGTTCTGGTCAGATCAAAAACAATGACAATTCTGATGCAGGTCAAACTTACTGGGCAGGAATTCTATAATTCTGGCAAAATTCTATATTTTTCAAAAGAAAATTTCAGTTATGTAGAAACATCATCTTCCATTGGAAACTCATTCTGACAGAAATCTTCATTTCAACTCTATTTAAAATATTTTGTTATGTTTACTGAAAAAGAAATCTTGCAATCTTAATGCCTGTGTCTACTTTGGTTTTTAATTACCAGATTTAAGAGGGGGAAATGTTAAGAATATACACAATTGCACAAAGAACTGGTGATAAAGAAAAACATCATTCAGTTGACTTAGGTGCTCAGTTAAATGCTTTTGAAAATGGGACTTGGTTCCCTAAACCATGTAGACACTTGATATTTTTAACTGACTTCCACTGATTATCTTGAATAGGACTTGTGTACTTGGGTCCTTTTGGAAATTGCAGCATCAGTACATGAACCAAATATATATATATAATAAGATTTAAAAAGAAGTGCACTTTAGATAAAGGAGCTTAAAGAAAAAAAAAGTCTTTCAAGAGAGTCTTGATCAAAGGTGATGATTTACACTGATTTGATAAAATAATACCATTTACATCGACCCTTGAGAAATCATTCTGCAGGCCTCTAGCCATAACATTTTGCTGTTTGTAAGCATCATTTCCCACAACCCTGAAGAATATTATTTTCAAATTTTGTTTTCAAATAAAAATGGACTTTTTTTTCACTAAAAAATGTACTCTAAAATGTCTTTTCTGTGTGTGTGTTTTTTTCTTCCTTTGCACACCAAGAATTCCTTTCCCTGTTCCTTCCCTTTTGTGTCAACCTCCCTTTTTCCAAACCCAGAAAGAGAGCATCTCCCTCACTTACTTAGGGAATAACCCCTTTCTTACATGAGGATAACTTCTGGCACTTTGTTTAAAATTAATCTTTGCCAGAGTCCTCACCCTCCTTGATTTTTAACTCTCAAGCCGGCAAGTGAATTTGTCATGGGCTTCTTGAAGCTTTACGGAAGGGTGGGAGGGGAAGGGGACAAAAACATAAAAAAGCCCCAACATATACGACAGACAGCTTATTGCAGTGTCTATAAGAAATTGATCTTGTTTCCTGTGACAGAATAAGCTTTTAGTGATAATGACATTTTCAGCTGAAGACAAAATCTTTTTTAATTTATTTCAAAAGAGAAGAGGCAGAAATTATTTTCTATTCCAAGATGTGTTTTATAGCTTGACTTATTTTTAAGGACTAACTCTTAGTTCAGGGCCATGCTATTGTATGTTTGGGGAGCTTACTGCTGGGATCTTTGGAAAACTGAAATATTCTGAGGAGCTGGATTTCTTTAAATTATTCATTGAACGTTTCCATTACACTTACTATCCTTCAGCTTGCAGCTTGAGAGGTAAAGCAGAGAACAGCAGCAGCTATGGGAAGTGAACAGACAAACTTTAGAAAATTGTGTTATAGGAGGAGAAGGAGATGATGCCATATAAAAAGTCCCTAAAAATAATATGTATCAATTTTAATTTCTTCAGTTGCCCTCATAATTAGCAGGTGTAAATAAATTGTGATGTTATCACATTTAGAAATTCAGGCAACACACAAAACCTAATTTCTCCTTTTTTCCTTTCTTCTTTCCCTGCTGCCTT
>NW_005842086.1:1565133-1601787 GCF_000455745.1 Alligator sinensis | reverse complement strand
TTTCAGAGTGTTAATTCATCATTCTCATGGAGGCAGCTGTCTGCAGTGTTAGTTGAGGATTTCCAAAATGCCTTAAGGTACTATGTCAGCTCCAGATACCTGATTCAACTTTATAATATCACATGATTTACCGACGGAGTGAGAAACTACTTTTTTTTTTAACTACTGAATTAATTCTTTTTTTCTTCCTTTCTTCTCATTTATATACAAAATCTGAAACTTCGGAGTCTTCATTCTCATTGGCAATACATGTGAAATTGCTACTTTCAGGGTTGAGCAATGGGAGTAAATAATTGAAAGCTGTCAGATAAACACTACAAATGTTTCCACTCTCATGAGGATTTTGATGATACATCTAAACAAACCCAAAACATCTTTGTACATTACTTATGTAATGAATTACTATGACATGGCTTTGGGAACAAATTCTACTGGAGGATTCACTGTGATTGCATTACCAACAGACAGTTTAGAGATCTGCATTTCATGTAAAAAGCAGTTACAAGAACAGCCCTTGCATTCAGGGAAACATGAACTACCCATGGCCATGTGTAGATGAAAAGAGAGGTGTGTGCATGATACTTCAAAGCGGGCTAAATGCTTTTGCACCACTTTAATGGTGTCGGTGTTTGCACATCTTTGCGCCATATTGTGCATTAATTCCAGCCATAGGAAATTCAGCAGCGTAATGCGCCTTAAATGACTTGGGGTGCAGCAAACTAAAACTCCTCCTAGGCTCCGTGCAGTCCGTGACTCTGCAGGAAGCCCTGCAGGCAGCCTGGCAGCAGCCCAGGAAGGCAGGCTCCACCCAAGAAAAGCAGTGAGACTGAATTTTTTTTGCTGCCCTGGAGCCTGACTGCTTGCTTGCCTGAGCTGCACAGGGGCCCAGTGCTTCCCTCTGCAGTTGCAGTGCCCCTTGGGACTGCCTGAGCTGGGTTCCTGAGGGTAGGTGCCACCTGGGGGTGGGGGGTTCTATTGCCACAGAGGGAAGCACCAGCCCTCCTGCAGCCCAGGGACCACTCTGCCCACCGGCAGCTCGCCTTCCCCTCCCCGCCAGAGAGGCAGGGAATTTAACGGGGTGTGTGCATGACGTGGGCGTTTAATCAGCCCTAAATTGAAGCAGTGTTTTTTAAAACTCACCGCTTCAATTTAGGGCCCCCTTTTCATCTACACAGGCCCCATGAGAGGAGACACCAAAACTAAGTTGCATGAAGAATGATGGCAAATAATAGGGTCCACACATCCAATAGGCCGCATCCAGGCTACCAGTGGGGGCTATCATTTGCAACAGCACAAAAAGTAGCAGCACAGATTTGTGCTGGCACTGTTTGTGCTGCTGCAGGAACATGCCCCTGCTCATCTGGATGTGGCCATAGAGTCCATGGGCTAGAATCTATGGTTTGGTCTGTTTTTCTGTTGACCTGTTCTGCCAATAAGGGGCAATTGTGGGGAACACAATGTGCCATGTTATAAATATATTCCTTGGAGCCGATTGCATTAAACGAGAAGCATAAAAACTGTATGGTAAACCACCCAACTTTTTTTCCCCCTGAGGGTATACATACCATCTGTGACTATCGTGCATTCTCACTCTTCTGAGGGTTGTTCGTTTTAGATTTTAGTTTGCTTCTGCTCCACATGGAGCAGGTGTTAAGATTGCACTGTTTAGACGTTTTTACGATCAGAATCTTTTGTCATCAGAAATAATGAATCATGCAAATACAGAGAAAAAATATTCCTTTCACAGAGATGATAATCCAACCATCATTTTAAGTTTTCTGTACAAATAAAATTGCCATCTTTCTCTTGGGTTCTTACTCAAAACTGAGTCTGACAATTATATCTCAGCAGGCTGAGGAATATTTACAATTGCAAGGAAAAAAGCAGAAAAGGGGTTTTTTTTGTTTGTTTTGTTTTTTTCCCCCAAGACACAGAATAAGTATAACACAACTAAGAACTAGTTCCTCAGCTGATGCAAATGGGCTCTGTCCATCACAGTAGATGCAATGATGGCATCAACATTTTAGGGGATAGGGAGAGCAGTGGGAGCTTCTGAATACTGAATACTGTGGACTTTTGAAAGTATTGACACATTAATTGGATGCCTAAACTAAGGATGAAGAATCTAGACAGAAAGAAGAAAATAGAGAAAAGGAATTCTTGTTATTTCAGCATGAGGTGGATACTAGATATTGTCTCAGAGTAGAAAAGCAGCAGGATGCCTAATGCCTCAAACCACTAGTTAGAAGATACTGTTGCTCACTACAGTTCACTTTTGCAGTCCAATAGCCAACAGATTTCTAATACACAAATAAACCCTGTCTGTATAAGTTTCAGTATCTCCTCCTTGAAAATATTTAATACACCTCCTTCTATTTTGACTTCTGTATTTTAGCTCATAAGGTCATAGTAACCCCCTTATCAGCCAACAGCAGAGCTACAGCAGTAATAGGAGATGCCATCTTAGATTAATGCCAGGGAAAATTGCCAAATTTATTTTTTTTTATATACTTCTTCTCCCTTGTGTGCACTTTAAAATTTAATTTTTATCTCAGAACATTGTCCGTAGCAGCTCTTCATACCTCAGGGAATATTCAAATTATTATTATTTACAATTATTTTTCAGTAATTTGGGAGGACTGGTAGAGATTGTGTTGCAAATGTTTTGCTGTATACTGGATACATGAACATGACCCACATACATGATTTCACATCTTAAATACATTGCAGCATTAAGGGAACTTGTTCTGCAGCTTTTCTGTTTTAACTTTTTACAGTGTCACAGCCAAAAAATACAGACTAGCCACCGTTACTGAAATAAAGGAAAGGACTATATACTTGATTAAATGATTATTCAGGGACTATAAGAGAATTCTTAAGTCAGCATGATGCCTACACATTTTTTGCATTTTTAGACTTCTAGCATTTTGCAAGTAAAACACCAGGAGGACAGAGGAGGCAAATGCAAACATATTTTATGTTGCACGAAACCACAGCTGGGTATCTTTATTTTGTTTGTTTTATTTTTGACAAGCAATAAGTGGGAAAAAATAGAAGGAGCAAAACTATTAGCAAAATCAGGAAGTATTTGACTGAAAACTTTGGTTAAGAAAATGGGGATAAAAGTTTCAGACTAACTTGCTTTGCCATCAAAACAGATGTTTTAACATTCAGGGTTTGTTTTGTTTTTTTCTTTTAAATCAATATAAATTTAGGAGGGTGGAGAGGAAAGAGTTATTAAAGAGGATTAATAACCCCAAATAAAAAAGGAAACATTTAGTCTCAATTTAAATTAAATGTTTCCAAAGGACCTTCCTTCCCCCCTCCAAAAAAGTTGCATCAGGGGGGGAGGGGCGCGGGGGTCAGTTTCAGTGTGAGCTGATCTAACTTTTCCAACACCACCCCATCACTGCTTTAATTTGCCACTGACCCAAAATATTCTTTATTTGCCTAGAGCTACATCATGTTCCCTGAAACAATTGGGCTGTTTGACAATCCACAGGAGGGCTTACTATTTGCCTAAGAGCATTTTTTTTTCTTAGTGGAAAAAATACTGAGAGAGATGAGAACAACTCCTGTCCAACAGAGAAAGCTCTCCTTTCTTAATGATAGAATTTAAAAGGAACCTTAGGGAACTGAGGCTCAGTACTCAATTCCTGTTAAACTTCACTGGATTCTAGGTACCCAGTTCTTTTAAGCTTGAAGAGCTGGAAGTTAGAGATAAATTATTATCTATCTAGCTACTGATAGATATTTGTGTAATTCCTTCACCCTGCTCTCTCCCCACCCCCAATTATAGTACAGAGCAGTAAGAATAAATAATATTTTGTTTTCTGGTTTCACTGAAACTCAAGAAAAAAAATATTATTTGGGAGAAACCTGAAGTGTTTCCAGCATACCCCTTCAATCAATCAAACAAAAAAAAAACATTTCCCCAACCATTTTAATAAAAGCAAAGACTATCTGGAAATGAATTGTAAAAATAATTAGGTGACTTAGGTGTTATTCACAAAGAATAATGTAGGTGTTACATTTAGATTAACCTCAGCAGGGAGGTGGTGGAGGCAGATAGCATACCCAGGTTCAAAAGACATGGGATAAATTTATAGATGATAGATCTATTAATGGTTATGCAACAGAATGGTTGCAGGTGTTTCCTCTGGCATCCCTAAACCAGTTATGATAAATGTCAGGGAGGGTAATGAATAGGGAACAGATCACTCTGGACATGTCTAGTTTAACGGTCTCCTTCTATAGCATCCATTGCTGCCATTTTCAGAAACAGAATAGCAATCTAGATGGATCATTGTTCTGACCCAGTATGGCACTACTTTTGCCCATAGTGTTCACTTCCTATGACAATGATTACACTTTATTCTGTCTTTGTTTTTTTAATGTTAAGTTTAAGAAATCTGTTTCCAATTTCCCACCTTTCAAAATAAGAGAAAAAATTTACTTGTGACCACTATAAGTACTATAATAACTGCAATTAATATTATGCAATGAAAAAACAGTTCTCACTTGAAATTTGACTATCCATGAAGGGCATTTTTGTTTGTTTGTTTGTTTGTAGTTTTTCACACAGTACTGAATGAGTTAAGTAACGTAACAATATAATTGTATATCTATTTCACAGGAAGAAAATATTGAAAGCTACGTATATGAATTATTGTAAATTATGCACTATACTATGAATCAAAAGTCTCCCAAAGAGAGTCATAAATGCAGGTAATATGAATGGTAAATGTTGTGTTAGATCTTTCACTTACAGTAACAGAAAGATGTGTGAAATTACACATAACCAGACAACTCCCTCCTGATTATCTAACTGCAGAGTTTTAGATAGTTTATTTATTATTGAATACAAGTGTAAAATGTACTATGCTCCCTAAATGTGCCTGAAATATAGCTGTTTCATTTGGCAGAATACCTGTAGATTCTCGTAATGAGGTCTAATACTTTTGTCCAAGTCATATCTCATTATAAGGATCTTTGGACACAAAGATGGGGACAAACATATCCAGCCTAACATACTGTGAAGGTTGCAGATTCTCCAGGAGTGACAATTTAGCATAGCAGTGGCTATTAGGCTATATAAATTATTCATATTTTCTACACAATGCTCGTGTAGAAAACTCAGGACTGGGGAAAACAGATTTAGACAAAGTGTCGAATACCATGGTAAGCAAGGCCAGATTGTTTCAGAGATACAATATCATAGATGGACTATAAATATACTCGTTCTCTCTCTCTCTCCCTCTCTCTTAATACTGAGAAAAGCAAATTTCAGTAGAACAGTTTAAAAATTACTTTTACTCAAACAGCTTGTAAAAGAGTACAAAACATTTGTACTCTTACAGGACTCAAGCTGAATCAATTGCACATCCTGCAGCTTCTTCCCTCAGTAACACCAATATAAATCCAGGTTAGCTCTGTTGTTGTTAGAGATTTATACTATCATAAGAGAATAGGTGTTTGACCTGATGGTTATTAATTTATTAGTTTAATGGCGTACAAAATAGCATGTGTCACACCAATTAAATTACTATTAAAGAAAAGGGGGCAAACATAACTTGGCCTATGCATTTGAATTTTTTTGCTATATTCAGACAAAATTTAGTACTGAGAATTCTAATTCCAATAATGTCACTGGCAAAAATCTATTGATTGTTTGCCCATTTAACTTGATAATTATTCAATTAAACTTTTGAATAATCAAAGTAATATTTACCAAAAGCACTGCTACCTCTCCCAGAAATATTCACAACTACATTGTTCTGGTAGAAGGAATAAAAACAAAAAGTAATTTAAGTAAGTATAAACCAAATATATGTGACTTGAAATCAAGGAGGAAATTCATCAAATTTAGGCTCCAAAGAAAGCACATTCCAAAGGTATGCCCTTCAAGATCTATTTTACAATGGTCCTTGAAAGATTAGTCCTACAAATGAACTATGGTTGTATTCTATACAAACTGAATAGCCTCAGTGGGGTAAATGAATAATAGGGAGAGTTACGTGTTCACTGCATATCTAAATTTGCTGGAAGCATTCATCATGTACTGTGGAAATGGGATGATATAGATATAAATCATGACACATTATGGTAGACATAATGGATTTAAGTCTTTTCAAATTCTGTAACATATTTTTCAAATATTGGGTTAGATTCTTCTTTTATATACACAGTATGAGTCCACTGTGTTCAAGAAATATGAAAGTTTAATGAGAATCAGTCAAAATGTAACTATTTAATTGTGCTTACATTATGCTAAATAAGATTTATTTAAACATCTCATTTTAATTTGTTTACTTTTGCAACTTGTAATATTAGTGCAATAAGTAGACATTTTTTTCCTCTCACATTTCTATTATGGGACTTTACTTCTGTTTTAAATTGTCATTAAATTTACAATTACTGCAGGTTTTTTACCACCACTCTTAGTATCTATGAGACACAATTTCAGGCGTTGCATATAATTTCCATGACACTTTCCATCATGCTTCCAGTCAATGAACTTAAGCACCTGAGTAAAGTGAAACATATCCTAAAGCACTTTGCCAAATTAGGGCCTGGAATAGGCTTTTGAATATATTTTGAATATTATTAAGTTAATAAGTGTAGTCCAGGAATATTTTGTCCTTTTAAAAGACTTTGGGATATGAACCAAGTAAAACAGTATTTCTCACAATAAATATATTAAAAAGTAGGGGGCTTTTCCCTTCACAGATTCATGACCCTGCATACCTAAAATATGAAGAAACTCCTGGAAATGGTAAAGAAAAGTTAAGGAAAACCTATACCAGATGTGAGGTTGTACAACTCCCCTCTCCACTAAATAAACAAACCCTGTAAGTGTGGTTAGAGATTTCCTGGACTGCCTATAGTAATGAGCTATGGGGCCCTGGACAAACTTTGGGAGTGCCAGTACAATGTCAGCTAGTAAGACTGAATATGTAATGTCCTTTCATCATCACAGCAGAAAGCACCACCCAAGACCTCAGTGGGGAAAACAAGGATGTTCTTTTCTGATTCTAACCTAGCCCATATGAAAAATACAATAGTAATCCTAGTTCATATGAGTGGATTTATAAAGGTATAAGTGAAAAAATAGATGAGCAAACCAAATAAGTTACTTTCAGATATAATTTAAAGTCTTTGGGGTTTTTTTCCTAAGTAACAAAACTGAAATCCTTGCACAAAATATGCCAGCAATACATTCTGGCTTCAGAAAAAAAAAAGATATGGATCCTAAAGTGTCTCTCAAAACAACAAAATCAGATGTAGTGGTCAATACTTTCATACCTAAAAACAATGCTTTCACTTGTATTGTTACAGAAGAGAAAGGTCTGTATGTACTGCAAGAAATTAAAAATAAATAAATCAGAAGTTGTAGAGCTAAAAGTACACTGCTGAACAGTAAATGGGACATAAAGAGTCCCCCATTAAAAACTCCCAGTCACATTCAGGCAGTTAGTAACAAAATTCAATTAAGCCTTGTTGCAAATACAAAACCATGATGTCATTAAGAATCAACAATAAATACTGTTCTACTAAATTTATTTAAGGGGTCTGGTGAATGGAAATGAAATGATTGGTTAGACTATTTTGGTGTGGAATTTTAATTTGTTGAACACAAAAGCAATACCAATATTTAAGCAAGGCTTTAAATGAAACACTAAACTTTGAAGCAAGCCTAGCAGTCAACAAAGATATTCTTATATGAGTTTTCCAGTAGGTACAGTGATTTCAGCTGGCCAGGCATCTGTTACTACTCTGGGGTTCAAGTAGGTGTTGTTTCTCCTTTCCCTGTGTGCTGCTCTCCCACCACTTTAAGTCTTTTCCCTGAGGTTTTTATATACTTTTTTTTGTAGTTCTCTTTTATGTTTCATTGGTCATAAATATCCATCAATCATCTTTCACAGTGGTTGTTCCTGTTAGACTGCCATCTGTATCTTGTTGTCTTGGGCTGCTCCGCCACATCCTCTTTTAACTTTTTCCCTGACATGGGTTATCACCCTAAACTGTGACCTGCTTCACAGTTTACCCTAAACTGTGACCCAGTTGCTCTGATTTTAGTGAGTGACCTTCGTCATGCCAAGGTGCAAAATGGTGTTGCTTATGCTAATCAGTTTGCTAAGGTGACTTTGAGGCTTACAATATCAGCTGCTGCCCTGGAATAGTCCAGGCAAACACAACAACAATACTGCATTGATTGCAAATGCCAAAGAAAAGGTTCAACAACAGCAGATAGTCAGCAGACCCTTACGAAAACAAAAGAACTGAAAAGTACTATAGCTAAATTGCATTTTTTGGCTTTGCAACCAAACATAAATCAACCCTCCCAGGCAAAAGAAATTCCTGAATGGATGAGCCATGGCAGGAGAGTCCTAATTATGATAAAAAGAAGCATATAATGACAGAAAACTAGAAGAAATTGCAAACACTTTACAGGACAGGATTAGACCTCAACAGGAGCTTAATAAATTGAGAATTGGGCGACAGACCAGCAAAATTAAATTTAACAAGACTAAGGTAAGGTGCTATACCTGGGAAAGAAAAACCTGAATGTACAAATACAACCTGGGAGGATCTGGTTTACCGCTGCAGAAGATTGGGTGCTTATAATGGATCACAGACTCTGCTTGAGTCAGCAACACAAGGCAGTTGTTGAAAAAGAAAATGTCATTACAGGCTGCATTAACATGACTACTCCACATGCGACTTACAAGATGCTATAGCCATTCTCCTTAGTGTTGGTCCAGCCTAAACTAAAGCATTGTGGACTATGGGTTGTGCATTTTAAGAAGGATATCAAGAAACTGGAGAGGATCCAGAGGTGAGAAACAAAAATGATAAAGGGGGTGGAAGACAACCTATAGGAGGAAAGGTGGAAAGGTTAAGAGAACTAGGTATGGGAGGAAAAAAGAGATTAATGGGGAGTGCAGAGTGGAGTGGAGTGGATGATAGCACTTCTTAAATATGTGAAAGCCTGCCATAAAGAGAGAAAGTACTGTCTTCCTTTACCACAGAGGGCAGATTATGAAGCAATGCAAATCCCAAAACAGATTGAGATTAAATATTGAGATGGAAAGTGGAGCCATGGGATAGTTTTCTCTCAGAACACAGATAGACAGCCTACAGGTAATATGCTTATTGTCTGTTGGGATCCAGCTTGTTTTTGGTTTTGTTTTTTTGTTAAGAAGAAAGAGGCCATATTAGGCATCTCCCGATGCCCTTCAGACAAACAGCAACTTTAACTTTTGTATGAAGTAAAGGAGATGAAAAATATGATGCTGATGCTCTCCTGTTGAAGCTAGGTCACTGGGTGGCAAACACTAAGACAGCCACAAGGCCAGAAGGAAACTGCTTTAAAGAGTAAGAAAGAGTAGCCTACTAGCTAGACTTAACAGTCACTCTTCTCCATGTCTGGCAATTGGACACAAATGTTTTGTGTAGCTGTCCCTCTCCTGAGACCTGGATTACAGCAGGATGCCTCCCCCCCACAGTAGTTAGAATACCAACATGACAGAATAGCATAGGACTCTGAAAACATGGGAGATGTATGCATCTGGATGGAATAGTATAACACTCCTTAGACAGAAGGAAAGGTAGATTTATACCTTATAGACTAACTAATTCAGATATTGCTAGATAACTACCTCTGTATACTCCTCGGACAAAGAAACACACAAACAGATACACACACACACACCTAATTTGGTGGCTAGCAGTTGCAAAGACTTAGACATTTTAAAGGAAAAAGAGGATCTGTGTCTTGGACGTTTTCATCAGTGTTCAGAGTCTCAAAAATGAGGTTGAAGACATCAAACTGTATTACAACAACATCTTGGCCTCCAGAGATATTGCTGATTCCAAACTCAATAATAATAATAAAAAGAAAACATAGAAAATGAAAACAGCTCAGGGGACTCTAATTGTTTGTTGATGGTGATGGTGAATTCATAGAGTAAAATGTCTTGGATGTTGTAATGGTGAATTTAAAATGTTCACTGTAGAAAAACAAGTAGCCCGCATTGTGGGAAATGCTTTGCCTGCTATTGAAAACAAAAATAATGGAAAGCTGTTGCCTTCTGTAAGACCCCCAAGAATTTCTACAGAATTTCTCACTCATTTCATATTGTCCATATATATACAAATGTGTGTGTATGCATTTATATATATATATATATATATATATATACTTATATATGTATATAAGTATATATATACATATAAGCATATGTTTGTATATATGGGCTCAGAATTCTCTGGCAGCCTGCTGTGAGGTCCCTGAGCCTGATGGCCTCAGCCAGTGCAGCCGCCCCCATGCCCACCCCTCCAAGGGCAAACATAAGTTTTGTTCTTTCTCAAACTAAGCTAGGGCACTTAGAAAAAGCCACAAAAGATAGTGTGAATCTGTCTCAGGCTTTATGAACCTCTGTACCTAGCCTAAATGTTTTGTTTCTTTCCCATCTCTATCTGTCACTTCAAGGACATTAAAACTTGGGACTACCACTACTGGTCTTTCTTTCTCACTACTATTAGTCTTATTTCAATGAATTCTGTCAAGTGTAAGAATAGGCACTTTTTGACATCCTCACGATAATTCATTATACTCTTGTGCTTTCTTTTTATAACTTTCCTTTCCTTTTTTCTTGACTTGCAGGAGACCCTTCAAAAAAGAGATCATCAATCAGAAAATGTTCAAAGAGAAATTGACCTTCATGTCTGTTTCTCATTGTTCATAATTTTCCAATCTCTAGATGTGTCCAGAATTTGGGTTATATTTATATAGCTTACTGCTTTTGTTTGTCGTAATAGTTTGCAGCATTGCTTCTGTATTCCTTTTTTTTTTAGGGTTCCTCTCTTTTATAAACTGTGTCAAGCCCATGAATTAAGACATTTTATGAAGTAGAAGGCAGGGTTGATTTGCACTTTATACACATAGCCTTTCTTATCATCTAATGAAATGAGCTCCTGCTTATGAAGACCTATGCAACTCTGCTTTAATTAGTCTAAAAGTGCAAACCTACCCTGCGTTCTGCCTTACTTCAGACAGCTGCATTAATTCACAACACAGCCCCAGGACCGGGAAAGCCAACCCATTCACCACAACCCTGGGACTGTACTGTTTTTTCACTGCCTAACATTGACCAGGCTAATTTTATTCCCCTGACTACCCCTCTCTACAGATCAGGCAGCCCTCCACAGACTCATGAGTCCCACCCCAGACCCACCAGCCCTCCCAATCCTGCCAGCCCCTCCCTCCCTCCCAAGCAAATTACCTTTAGATGCCTGTGCCACACCTATCAAGTGGCAAACACTTGAAAGTGCCACTCCTTCTTAGGTTTAGGTGGCTTAAACTGAGCCATGAAAACCTAAGATGGGTCCTATGAACACCTTGGTCACATCCATAGAGAGCATAATTTGATGAAGGTTAACTCAAGTTATAGTCCTGCCCATAATAGAATGATTATCATCATCATCTGAACTTGATTCCTTTAATGCCACCATCAGATATCTGACAAGTTTGGCTATATAGAAGAATTCTGTAAACAGCTGTATGTTAATATGTATGGTGGTGGGGGTGGTAGAGTTTGAAACTTCAAAAATCATGAATTGCTATTAGCTACTTTATGTGAAAATGTAATGCCTGGTGGATTTATGACTCCAAAGCTATGGAAACCCTCAGAAGCTCTTTGATTGAAAATGACAAATTTGTATCGACTGAAACATTAACATTTATTTTAATAGAATTGTTTTCCTAATGTAATGTTACCTTTAGCGGGTGATAAAAACTCATTAGTGCATAACACAAATAACTCCTTTTTTTTTCATTTGGTTCATTTCATTTTGTATTAAATCCTTACCAATTTCCAGCTTGTTGACAAGCACAGGGGAAAATATCAAAATCATTACAAGATTAGCTGAATCATTGAATTCAACTTGTTCACAACAGAAGCTTATTTATAAAGCTCTGTTCAATTAAACTGAAACTTATTAAATATGTTTTGCCTGGAGAGGGCAATTTTTAGCTCGCCTGTGTGAGCCTCATACAGTGGATTTCAAAAGACACATAACTAAATGTCATCTTCACTGATTGCTTTTCCTGATTTACCATTTGCTATTACATGCATTGTTTATTATTAGTCTTGTTATTAGCCAGTGTGGTTTTGTATGAGAATGAACCTAAGACCTACGCCTTTGTGAGTATAATCCAGCAAAATAATATACTTTCCAAGGACTTAACAGTTTTACATATTGATGTTTTTTTCTTTGTAGACCCCTGAGGGATTCATTTCTCAACAGTAATGGCAGACACTATAGTATAATGCTTGACTTATTTTCCCATCAAGTATTGTTCTATGCCTACATAGTATTTTCTATTTGTTGTTGTCTAGAGGATGCAGCACTGACCCTGCCTGCTCAATGTGCAGGACTCATGCCTGCAAGCACTAGACTTTATAAGACTTATCACTGTGCCTTTACTTGTCATATCAGCAGCCTTATCTGCTGAAATACATTCTGACTGAGTAAGCCTGAGGTAGACAATGCTTAATTCTCCATTACAAAATCTTCCAGGAATGGAGGAGAGATTCAGCTGGAGGGCATCCATCCTGTCAGCATCCTATTATCCTAACACACCGTTTATTCTGTTACTGGTTTGCAGTTGGCCTTATTCAGTCTGATAATCATGTTAGAGGCTTCCCTAGTGTATCGCTGTACACCAGTTCACAGCATATTTATATTCAACTGTTAATATGAGACCCCAGGTATTTCTTCCTTCTTGCATCTCTCTATTGTCTACCTATGAACAAATGCAGTTTAAAGATCTCCTATGGTTAATGGTGCTATTACCAAGCAATAAGCTGCTTGTTTTGTTTTAAAATTGGGAGAGAAATATATAATTAAGTAAAAATGAAGCAAGTCTTGTAAAAGAGTAAGGCTGAGAGAGAGAGAGAGAGAGAGAGTGCATGATCATTAATTACTTTTTTGTAACTTTAAATATATTTTTGTTTTCCAGCTAATACATTATAAAGTACATTTAACACAACTGGTGCTTTGATAATACATATGTATCATAAGGAAGCATACATATCACAAGGAAACGTTAACATGTTTTTAACGTATTGTTATAGATTGAAGATAATATTCAATATTTCTCAGTGCAAATCTTAGGGATTTAGTCATGTGCCCAAAGTCCAGCATCATAGTGAAGCCAAGGAAAGGGATAAAGCTTTGAAAAACTCAGCTAGGATTTTCAAAGAAGCAGACCTGTTCTTCCTAGCTCGCAATGAAACTGGAAATGATTAGGCATCCTTGAAAATTCCAGCTTTTTATTTGTAAAATCATTTTTAATGTCACTTTGCTTTTACACTGCTCAGAATTTTGTATTCTTAAAATAAAAGAAATTGAGACTATTGTTAATGTATTGTTTTTCAACAGTGTAAAATACCTCTGTGAAAAATGTGCCGCACCCATTCATCCCTGATGTGCACTAGAACTCCAATTAAGAAGCAGCTAATGACGTTTTTTCTTTTGGGGATGGGGGGGAGTTTTAGTGCACATTGGGGATAAATGGGCCGGGCATATTTTTCACAGTGGTACTCTCTACACCATTGCAAAACGATTTCTTTAGTGTATGCAGTTTTGGCATATTGTTTCAGCCATCTTAAGGTCCTGTCATCACCAGTGTGAAGAGCTTGAAAGCCACCAGGTAGCATTGTAAATAGACACAAGCCAGCAATGACTCGACTTGCAAAACAATAAATTAACCATAGTCTCTATTTCTTTTAATTTTAGTTAAGAATTTACACACTTTGGAAAGTCAGAAAGGACAACTGATAGTGTGGTTCAATATAAATTAGGCTGATTCAACTAATTTTTCAGTCTTCAGTTCTTTTAGTGCTACTTTTACAGGTAGGAAATCCCAGCTCAATTACAACAAAGGGATCATTTTCATTAACTTCAACAAAAACAAAATTTCATTCCACCATCCAAATGAAATCTGAAAACTCCTTATCCATTTAAAAATGGGGGACTACTGTTTACTGACTGATAAATGGCACTGTATGCTTTAATGTATCTAAAGATGAAGGAAATGATGGAAAACATTTTAAAAGACTGAAGTCGTGAAAACAGTGGGCATTTATACACATACTTTTTTGTCCTGCAACGCGCCAAATATCCGCTGCTTCAGAGCAGGCTTGATTAATCTGAGGTGAACTGTGCTGCACCGTGTGCAATTGTATAAGTGGCAAAATGCACATCAGCATCCAGAAAATGAGAGAAGTGCACTTTTGAAATAAAGCACCTCTGATACAGGTTAGTTCAAAAACACATCACCGCCATTTTCTGAGTGCTGACACACATTTCACCACTTATACAACTGCAAGCATTGCAGCACCAGGCACTTTTCAAAGCACCTGGCATTGTCGCACTTGCAAGTGTAAAAATGCCCAGTGTTTCTAAAATAAAATACACAAATTGTCATGTTTTTAAGAAATAACACAAAAAATGTGGTGTCTTTTTTTCCCCTTCAGAAGTATAGAAAATTGATTTATATAGAATCTTCAAGGTTAAGTGATGCTATTGAATGAAACTTTGTCCACTGAATTGGAAGAACAGAACATTAAAGAGTATAGTGATTTTGCAAGTCAAATAGCTTTAATGCTATCACCACTGAAAATGGTCATGCAATAATTTATGTCTCTGTTCAGTGCTTTTCAACAGACATTCAATGTTTTTCTGCAAACATCATCAGCCTCAAGGTTAGTTGGTTGAAAGAGGAGGATTGATGCCCCAGTTAGCTATTGGAAAAAAGTGCATAAAATTTCTGAAAAACTGGGCATGTGCATTTATGCTGGCTTAAATTTACTGCACAGTAACTTACTGTGAATAGGGAATAGGCCAGCATCTACATGTGCAGGCATTAAAGCGCATTAACGCTGAGTATGGTCTGACTTGGGACTAAAGTTACCACTTTGTCTCTATGTTTACATGAATGTGTATAACTGATACTGCAGAAAGTTATGATTTCAGTTCTGATTGCTCAAAAATAATATTATAAAATTAGAATCTATTAAAAGATTAACAACAAAAATGAGTATGAAAAGACTGGCATGAAAAGAATATGAAAAGAATGAAATTGTTTTTCTTAGGAAATACATAAAGGGATCAGGGAGAATGATAAAGAGGAGCTAGATTAGAATGAGATGTTCTCATGATACAAATACAAAAACACATTTAATGAAATTGAAAGGTAAAAACATCAGAACTGATTGAAGGATGTTGGAGCTAGACTATTCTCAGTGGTTGCAGATGACAGAATAAGGAACAGTTATCTCAAGTTGCAAGAAGGTGGTGAAGCATTGGAATGGATTACCTAGAGAGTTGGTGGGATCTTCATCCTTGGAGGTGTTTAAGGCCCAGCTAGACAAAGCCCTGGCTGGAATGATTTAGTTGGAGATAGTCCTGTTTTGAGCAGGTGGTTGGACTAAATGATATCAATACCCACAATCTAAGCATTAGCACCTGATTGACTAAGTCATCATCCACGCCTGGGATTGCAAAGATGTGCATCACCCAAGCTGTGCTAGGAGCTAATGCTTGCTGGACTGATCACCAAGTCATCTGCTCAGTTATGTCACTTAAATTGTTTCACAAATGACAGCTGCAGCAGAAGCAATGCTGATGGAAGATCAATGTCGAAGGACTCAAGGACCCAAGTAAGCAAGACCTCTTCTACCACTGCCTCAACAAAAAAATTGGTGAATTCCAATCAACAACAATGGGGGAATGTCAGCAGCATGTGGGGTGTCCTCAAGACCAATGTCATTGGCACCTGTGTAGAGAGACATGGGTTCTTTACTAGGAAACATCAATACTGGACTGATGAGAATGACCAGGAGATCCAAGAGTTGATTGATCACAAAAACAACAACTTTTGTGCTTGGCAAAATGACACAAACTCCAAGCAAAAGAAATTGAATCTGCAACAAGCCCACAGCAGAGGTCCAAAGGCAGATATGCAATATGAACTAATGAGGGCAAGACCAAGCTAAGGAGTTTAAACATCTGGCTGACATCCACGATGTGTGCAACTTCAGTGCCACCAAAGCCATCTATGGTCTGAGCACTCAGGGACCGACTCCCTTGAGACCAGGGATGGAGGTGACATGGTCAAGGAAAGGGAATCCATCAATGCCTGTTGGAAGGGGCATTTTGAAGACCTTCTCAATTAAGACCCTGCTGCGGATGAGAGTGGTCTCAATTCCATCCCACAACACCTAGTTAGAGATGATCTCAGAATCCCTTAAAACCCTTGACGAAGTGATGAAAGCCATCAAGCAGATACAGAGCAGCAAGATATCTGGAGTGGATAGAATCCCCACTGATATCTTAAAAAGGGAGGAGAAAAGCTCCCATCACAGTTTTATGCCCTCCTCTTCAGGATCTGGAATGATAAGGAAATCCCAGATGATCTCAGGGATGCCATGAATGTGACAATCTTCAAAAAATGAGACGAGTCCAACTGCGGAAACTACAGAGGGATTTCATAGACTTCATAGACATTAGGGCTGGAAGGGACCTCAGAAGATCATTGAGTCCAGCCCCCTGCCCTAGGGGCAGGATGTCAGCTGGGGTCAAAGGATCCCAGCAAGATAAATGTCCAAATGTCTCTTAAAGGAGTCCAGAGTAGGTACTTGCACCACCTCTGGAGGCAGTCTGTTCCAGGCCTTTGGTACTCGGACAGCAAAGAAGTTCTTCCTTATGTTCAGCCTGAAATGGTCTTGGAGGAGTTTGTGACTATTTGACCTTGTCATCCCTTGGGGCACTCTGGTGAAGAGGCATTCCCCCAGATCCTGATGTACACCCCTTATATACTTATAGGCAGCCACCAGATAACCCCTGAGCTTGCGCTTTAACAGGCTGAAGAGTCCTATGGCTCCCGGCTTCTCATCATAAGGCCTGTTCTTCTGCCCTCTGATCATGCATGTGGCTCTCCTCTGGACTCTCTCAAGCTTCTCCACATCCTTTTTAAATTGTGGAGCCCAGAATTGGATGCAGTACTCCAGCTAAGGCCTCACCAAGGCCAAGTACAGTGGGAGAATGACATCTTGGGATTTCCTTGAGAAGCACCTATGGATGCAAGGCAGAGTTTTGCTTGCTTTACCAGCTGCAACATCACACTGGTGGCTCATATTCATCTTGTGGTCAATCATGACCCCCAAGTCCCTTTTGGCTGTGGTGCTAGCAAGCGTAGCACTGCCAAGCCTATAAGCATGCTGCAGGGTTTTTTTTTTCTTCCCCAAGGTGGAGTACCTTGCATTTTTAAGTGTTGAATGTCATCAGGTTTTCATCTGCCCCTTTTCTGAGCCTGTTGAGGTCGGCCTGAGTCACTAGCCTATCCTCAGGTGTGGACGCTTTACTCCAAAGTTTGGTATCATTGGTAAGCTTTGCCAGCCTGCTTCTGATACCAATGTCCACATCATTAATAAAGATGTTAAAGAGTATAGATCCAAGGATGGAGCCTTGGGGGACCCCCAAATCTTGGTCACAACACACCACGATGATTTACTTCCATCGACTACAACTCTCTGGGTTCAACCTCGGAGCCAATTCCCCAGCAATTGGACTGTGATGTAGCTGAGGCTGCAGTTGGCCAATTTTTCCATGAGATGATCATGGGACACCAGATTAAAGGCTTTTTAAAATCAACATATATGACATCAATCTCTTCTCCCTTGTCCAGGTGATATGTCACCTGGTCATAGAAGGAGCTGAGATTGGTCAGGCAAGACCTACCCACCACAAACCTACGCTGGCTATCCCTCATGATGTTGCCATCAGCTAGTTTGACAAGAATGGTCTCTGATAATTTTTTTCCAAGATCTTCCCCAGGATAAAGGTCCAGCTAATAGGCTTGTAGTTCCCCAGATCTACTTTTCTTCCTTTCTTGAAGATAGGTACCACATTGGCCTTGTTCCAATCTTTGGGCACTTCACCTGAGCACCATGAGTTGTTGAAGATCCATGCCAGTGGCTGAGCTATGATGCCTGCCAGCTCCTTAAGTACCCTGGGGTTTAAACTGTCTGGGCCAGCTGACTTGAAGTTTTCCAGCCCCTCAAGGTGTTCCATCACATGGTCTACAAAATAGATAGCTTTTAGCTTTACTGTCCACCACTGGAAAGATTATTGTGAGAACCCCTCTGAACCATCTCCTTCCACTTGCTGAAAAGCTCTTCCCAGAATCTCAGTGTAGGTTAAGGGCATCAACTGGCACAAACTTCACAGCTCACCAGCTGCAGGAGAATTGTTGGGAACAACCTGGCCCTCTCTACATGGCCATCTTTGACCTCAACAAAAGCTTTCAACTCTGTCAGCTGAAAAGTGTTGTGAAGGATCCTTCTGCAGTATAGATGCTCACTGAAATTTGTCACCATCCTCTTCCTGCTTCGTGAAAGTATGAGAATGGTGGTTCTCAATAATGGATCTATCACAGATCCATTTGAGGTTAAAATGAGAGTTAAGTAAGGTTGCATCATGTCTCCAACACTCTTCTCAATATTTCTTGCTGTGATGTTTCTTATGACCACCAACAAGATTTCAGCTGGAGTGGAGTTAAACTACCGAATGGATGGTAAACTGTTTAACCTCAGCCAACTCCAAGCCAAAACCAAGACCACCCTGACCACAATCACTGAGTTTAAGCATGCTGATGATGCTGTAGTATGCCCTCACTCAGAAGCAGACCTTCAGGCAATTGTTAACATCTTTACTGAGGCATACAAGAAAATGGGACTGACACTTAACATTTGGAAGACTAAGGGCACCTATACACATGATGGACCTCTCTTCTGATGCATGCTAATTAGAATGCATCTGAGCAGACTTGATTAACTGAGTCTGCTGTGAGTTTGCTGGGGTGTGATAATTGGCATACTCCAACAGCCTCTGTCACATGTATTCAGTGTCCCCACATTTCAAAATAGTGGCAGAAGTGCTTTAAATAAAGCTCATTGAATGAGCTTTAATTAAACAACCCCCACCACCATTTTGAAGAATTGGGTGCTGAATACACATGACACTGTGGGTGCTTTAATTAGAGTGACTTAGAGGTGCTCTAAGTAAAGAGTCCCCCTCACTCCCACCACAGAGCACATGTATAGATGCCTATAGGTCCTCTACCACCAAGTTCCTAATGAACAGCCCCCAGCTCTGGTAACCTAGATCCACAGTGAGACTTCGGGGAACATTATTTCCCATACCTCAGAAGCCATTGCTCTTGGCTGACATGACTGAAGAAATCCAACATTGCCTCAAATGTGCAAGTGCAGCCTTTGGATACCTGAAGAAATGGGTGTTTGAAGATTGCTACATCAGATCTGAAACCAAACTCATGGTTTATCAAGCAGTTCTGATCCCCACCTTGCTGTACGGAGCTGTGTCATGGACAATGACAAGGAGACATCTAAAGTTGTTGGAGATGTACCATCAATGATGCCTGCAGATGATTCTCCAAATCTGGTGGGAAGAAAGATGCACCAACACTAGCATTCTCCTACAAGCAAATACCATGACTATTCAGGCAATGATCATCTGATATCAACTTCATTGGGCTGGCCATGTCATCCAGATGTCTGACTCCAGATTCCCAAAGCAAGTTTTATTCTCCAGCTCAGCCAAGGTACACGCTTAAGAAGAGGGCAGAGAAAGCACTTCAGGGATGTCCTCAAGGCCAACTTAAAAAAATGCAACATCAATGTTAACTCAAGAAAGACTATCACTATTACTCTGACCAATCATTTAATTTCCATTCACCACCCCCTTTCTAAATTTATCACAACAAACAAGGACACAGTACCTGGCTTCCTGGGCTCTCCATGGGCCCAGAAACCTAGCAGCAGGGGTGCGGTTGCAGTCTGTCTTCTTATGTCACTTGGTCTAATGCCCTAGACCAGCGGTTCCCAACTTTGAGTTGCAACCCAAATGAGGGTTTCAGGTGCAATGTCAGTGGCACTGCATGCAAAAGACAAGCTGTGCCTCATGCCAGGAGCTCCCCTGCCCCCGGGCTCCCACTGCCACTGCTGCCACACTGCTCCCAGCAGTGGGTTGTGGCAAAAAAAAATGAGAATCACTGCCCTAGAGTGAAGTAAATATATTTGTGTGTGTAAGTTGTACAGCCTGTTATGGGTCTCCCTATGCTGTTAGGTACAGTGCTGAACTTTTTAGTGTGACAACTTTTGGACTATACAGGAGCACAGCAGTCTACTGGGGCATATACCATTGCAAGTGCGGCAATTCTAAAGCACTTTGAAGTTGGCACACCATGTTGTGGTGGCTAAACATCTTAAGGCAGCTACCCATGCAGAGACTTTACTACTGACCCATGGAATGTGATGTTTATATGATCTAATGGGACTCCGTGGTACATTGGAGTATGCTTATGGGGAAGGATGTGGTTGCCTACTCTGATATGCAGTGCACTCTTGCCTCAATGATTGTCTACATGGAAGACTGATGATACTGATTTATTGATGCTGCCCCCAGACTTCATGCCTCTCAAACACCCTTCCCCTAACCCCCATGCCACTGGCCTGGAACAAAGCAGAGGCACCAGGGCTATTACCCGCTACTGTTCTTCGGGGTTTATCAGTCTGTGTTACGTTGCGTGGGACCATAAATCTGGTTAAATGATAACTGGCTGCCCCATCCCTCAAGGTCATGTTGCTTTCCTGAGAGAAGCCATCATGTTGATGCAGAACTACTTTATGCAAAATGACACCCAAATAGACCCCAACATACACTTTTTTTGAGCCCCACAGTAAACAGTTGCAACTTCAGGTTTTCACTGAAGCATCTCTGGGCATTGTTTGGCAGAGCACCTACATATGAGCACCACTGCAGGTAAACCCCACAACTCCCTTCCTCCCTCTCCTTCTCCCAGAGAACTAGAGAAGGCGCATCCCTCTGGAACAGGAGGATTGATTTCCCAGCCCCCCTCAGCTTCCACAGCAGGGAGATGGAACCCAGGCATCTGGGTTTTCCCAGCTGGAAGGTGGAATGCAGATTCATCAGTGCTGGGTTGTGAGCAGTGGCATGGCTTCTGGCCCTCAGTGGGGGAAAGGATCCATACAGGGGACTCAATACAGGCCGCTCGGTGTTGCCCTTGTTTGCAGACTCTTCATTTGTACATGGAAGGTCCACTCGTGGAGCCTGAGATGCTGGGTCCAGGAGGGTCAACCAAAGACATGTGCATAGACAGCACCAGCCTAATGAGGAAAAAATGGGACCCTCACTGTGGGGAATTGGAATGGATAGGTTGGTGACTGCTTACACCCACACTGACAGGGCACTTGAGCAAGGTGTCCTGGCCCAGGAGCATGTTGTGAAGGTCCAAGAATGAGGTCTGCAGATGGCCATCTGCTGTATGAGGGAGGCTGCCTATCCCTCTGTGGAGCAGAGAGAGAGACAGTGCCAGGTTAAGGATTTTATGCACAGGGTCAAATACCACTTGGGCTCCAGCTACAACACCCCTGAATGGAGTCAGGGCTGCTTCCTGCAGAGAGACTGTAACCCACCTGAGCAGGAGTGGTGGGACAAGCTGTGACCCATCCCTGTAACCCCAACATGGAAAGCACTGCTCCATGGACTCTTCCATGTGGTGACAGGAACAGGGGTCTCAGAGAGGCCAGCCTTGAATGGCAGCCAAGGGGCACTGCACACCACTGATTGGAAGATGACCGGATAAGTGGTGGGGGAGGACAGAACATTAGATATGGCTCGTGGGAGCCACTGAGCCTTGCCAGGAAGGTGTCCATCAAGGTCTGCTCTTGGGAGCAGCAGCACAAGAGGGGAGGGGGACCAGGCTGCTGAAGACCCAATGCCAGACCTGGCAGTGACTTAGCCTGCATTCCAAGGCCAACTCACTACTCCCAGCTGCTGGCAATCACTGGTATAGGCACAGAGCCCCAAAGAGGTTCCAGGCCAGTCCTGGGAGGTCAAGAGAGTGCTCACAATGCAGGGCAGGGGGAGGTGAGACCAAGCACCCTTTTGAGCCAGGCCACTCCAGCCCTGGATCCTGCTGCAAGGGAGCAATGCAGCCTCTGTAAGGATAGGAAGCCCCTGGGATCAGGTCCAAGTTTTGGAATGGGCAACTTTATTCTGCACACAAAAAGATTGGCAGCTTCAATATTTAATTAAACCAAGAGGTGACAGTTTCACACGCAGCATTCGCCCTCCTACCCCAAGGTTTTTTATTTATTATGTTGAGTCCCCACAGCTTCCCACCCACCTTCCCTGCCCCCCGCCACCCCACAGCATCATAACCACTCAGTGCAGCCAGTTTCTTTTCCCTGTCTCTCAATGTTAACTGAGAAAATTTCAAGTTCTGGAGTGGGCAACATTCCACAGTTTTTGTTTAATAAACAAACTAAAAGTTTGGCAGCTTCAACATTTGATTAAAACAAGGCAAGTCTCTTCCTCAGGCCACATTTCCCCACAGCCCAGGTGTGTAACCCTAGCAAATTCATGTGATGGTGTGGGTTGTAGGCAGTGGTGCCCAGGATTCAGGGGCAGAAGAGCCTGGGGATAGAAACCCATGGCTTGGTGCCAGAGTTGGGCACTCAAAGCCCTCTGGCCATACTCGTCTGGGGAGGTCTCCCAGTACACATGGGTAAGAAGCTACAGGGATTTGTGGATCCACACAGTCTGCTGCTATGTGGGTCTGGGATCACCAGAATCAGCAAGGGAGGAGTACACACATGCAAAACCCAGGACACATACACATGCAAAACCCAGGTGTCCGGGACATGGACACACACACACTTGGTGGGTCCAGGGTGTGTTGTGTAGGCATATGTGGGGCAGCAAGCTGAAAGCTCATAGCTATGATGAGCCATTGCTGCTGCTGCATCAGGTCCAGGTCGGCGGCTCTGATGTCCCTGACAGCCAATCCAGGTGGCTCAGCTGTTCGGCTCTTCTTGGGAGTCTTCAGCATCCTGGGGAGCCTGCAGGGCACACTGGGAGGCATGGGACAACCCTCCTTATTTGCTGGACTTGGCCTACACAGCCAGGCTCTGAGACTCCCCTTCCCCCGTTCCCTACCCCCAGCCACCACAGGGGATAACATGTTCTGCTTGCTTCCAACCTAACCTTGGGTGCTTAGAGTAAAGCTCAAAAGTTATAGCATTTTCATCTTGGGCTTCTTGAATACCTGTATTTAGTCTAAATGCCCAGGTGTGAAGCATTCATTGGCCATAAGTCACCTAAAATTAATGGGAATTTATACACATACTTTTTTCTCCCACAACATGCCTGAGATCTGCTGCTTTAGAACAGACTTGATTAATCAAGTTGGCTATGCACACGAGCTGTTGTGAACTGCGCTGCACTGCATACAGTTGTATAAGCAGCAAAATGTGTCAGTGAACAGAAAATGGTGGCAGTACACATTTGAACTAAAACACCTTGTATGTGTTTTAGTTCAAAAGCACACCTCCGCCATTTTCTTAGTGTGTTAAGAGCATTAGGAGTTAATTTTGGATGAGTGCACGAGTGAGTGAGTGAATGTTTTTCAAGCATACATATTCTGCTAAAGAAGCAGCCTTTGAGAACAGGAAGATAAGAAGAAGAACAAATGGCCTACAAAAAGATAAGGAGCAGAGCAAACACCCTTTCTCAGGATGTTGTGAAGCAACTCCTCACCATTTACATACCTAAAGCCATGGTGTACATGACTGAAGGACTGTGAATTTTGATAAAGCCAACTCAGCAACTCAGCTCAAAACAACAAAGTAATTGACTGAGAGGGTTGCCAGGGACACCACAACAGTCTGCCTGGACTAAGTATAAGAGGACAGTGAAGACTGGGCCCTGACAACACTGTCTGCTATCCACATCACATCAGGAGAACCTGCTGGCATCCCTCCTGTCAGATCATCATACCCAGAGTCATCACAACTGGCCATTGTGACTGAGCACCAGTGGGTTGGTGCGTGCATGCATGCACACGCGTGTGTGTGTGTGAGTATGAATGAGATTAAATAAGTATCACTAATCCCAAATTGATCTATGGGTGTCACTTAATAAAGATCCAAACCCGTGCATTGGTCTTTTATCCAACAAGTGCTGACATGCATTTCACTGCTAATACAATTGCAAGTGATGCACACTGACCACAGCTCATGTCAGTTTGACCTGGCTTGCCTAACATCTGTATTGGATTTTTTGGTACTTTTATCTAACAGCTGATTAAATCAGCTGTTAGGGAAAAATGCCAAAAAGCCCTGCTGAAAGGTGCAATCTATACAGACGATGGGTGAGCTGGGTCAAATTGATGCAGTTCCTCTTATGGTAAAGCACCATTTTTTCACATCTGTCAGTGGCCTTAGTACTTACCTGATTATATTCATATATACAAGAATCCATCTTTAAGAGAATTTGCTATTTGTTGATGAGATATTCATATAAAGATATCTAACATGCTCAATATTCTATTTCATTTTTCGAGCCATAAAAATCTCTCCTCGTGGGTTTTTTTTTATGTCATCGATTTTTTTCTTTCCTGTTAGTCCAGCTATATCATTCAAATCTAAAGATCTATGATTCTTATGAAGGAAAAATGCATCATCTCTCCTTGGCAAAAAAGTTTCATATCCCCTTCAAAGCAATATAGTTTTACCTGGGTGAAGCTTGGCATCAACCTTGCAACCAAACATGTTGAACCATTAACCTGCCAGGGCCTATGTTTTGACATCAGCTGTTTAGGCTACAGATGCAATGGTAGTGAAATTACATAAGCTTATCCTTTGGCATCAGACCAGCAAGTTACAGATGCTGAGTCAGTAATCTGATAAAGACTTTTGACCCGATAGAAGCTCAGAAAGACTGAGACTTATACTTGCCTTGTCTTGAATTTAACATAATAGCTTAGATGTGCTGAGCCAGTGAGACTTTTACATTATCTCAGTAAGTGAAGAGCACAGCTCCAGGGACCTTGCAGAGGCCTATCATGACATCAGTCCACTGTCCTGCTTCAAGTACCTGTGAAGTATTCCTAATAAAATATGCTAACACTTTTTCCCAGGACATCTCTGTGTAAATCTAAGTTAATTGAGGGTTTTTAACTTTGCGTGAAGACACTTAGAACATACTAAGGTTATATAAAACACAAGCATCCACATGTTAAAGCTTGCTAAACTCGTGCCTTCTAAAGGTCTCAGAGGTCTCAGAGTCATTCCACTTATTTAAGGTCCAATTAATTCTGGGCTGTGCTACCTAACTCATTTTAGGCTAACTTCAGTCTGTTTCACAGAGAAAGAATGAACAATTGGTAGGATGCCTTCCAGGTTCCCTCACCCTCCCCACCTGCCCCTGAACAGGATCAAAATGTAGAGCAGGGATAGAGTTTCTGGGCATTTATACACATACAGGCAACCCCTGCTTAGCGCTCTTAATTGGTTCCTGAAAAACCGAGTGTTAAGCGAAACGAGCAATAAGCAAAACTGGAAGTATTTGACGACCAAAGATGGTGACTACAAGTGTTTTTTATGACCCAAGATGGGGACCGTGAGCATTATAGTGAAACTTGCTGAGCAATAAGTAAAATCAGGTATCAATTTAAAATGAGCGTTATAGCGAAATAGCTCTAAGCGAAACAGTATTAAGTGGGGATTGCCTGTACTTTTTTCCAGCTATGTGCCAGAGATCCATCACTTCAGAGCAGACTCAATTAATCAAGTCTGCTCTGCATGTGAGCTGAGTCAAACTGTACTGTGCTACGTACAGTTGTATAAGCTGCAAAATGCATGTCAGTGCACAGAAAATGGTGGCGGTGCGCTTTTGAAATAAAGCACCTCTGAGGTGTTTTAATTCAAAAGCTCGCTGCTGCCATTTTCTCAGCACTGACGCGCATTTTGCCACTTGTACAACTATATGCGTCTCAGCGCCTGGTGGTTTTCAAAGTGTCTGGCACTGATACACAGGGATGTATAAAAATGTCCTCAGTGTCCTGACTCCTATTCATGCCCCCACTCACTATCCCTCCAGTAGCAAGTCAGAGCTGTGCAGGAAAGAAATGGTATTAACTCTTAATACTGCTCATAGCACATTCTAAGTTTAATACACAGATTCAGTGTGATCTAAGGACAACACTTAACTTCACCCTTAACTGCAGTTCATTCCAGGGACAAGCCTGTCAGGCCTTGTGCACCCCTTGCTACCTACTGGTAAAAGAACAGAAATGCATTTTGGAAGGTCTATGCATGTAAAGGGCTGGGCCTTTCCTATTTTCTTTTCCATCAACACCCAGGAGAATCAGGACTGCCTCAAATGAAATTCCTATTTATAACCTTAGTAATTTGAAAAAGCCTCATATGAGAAGTGTAGGCTCAGGGGGGATCTGGTGGCTGCTTGTAAGTACATAAGGTGTGTAAATCAGGACCTGGGAGAACATCAGTTCACCAGAGCGCCTCAAGGAAAAACAAGGACCAATGGTCATAAACTCCTCCAAGACCATTTTAGGCTGGACATAAGACATTTGTCTTTACTGTCTGAGCCCCCAAGACCTGGAATAGACTCCTTCCAGGAGTGGTACAGGCACCTACTCTGGACTCATTCAAGAAATGCTTGAATGCTTATTTTGCTGGGATCCTTTGACCCTAGCTGACTTTCTGCCCCTGGGCTGGACTTGATGATCTTTGAGGTCCCTTCCAGCCATAACCTCTATGAATCTATGAAATCTATTAAATGAAGCATGCTTACTGGCCAGGCTGCTGTTGGCATGTTATTTCCAACTGAAGTAAAAACAGTACATAGTTAACCCATAGAAGACCAAATTACTCACCAACTCAAATAGTCCCAATGGCTTCAACAGGACAACTTCTAACAGTGAACAACCTGCATAACATATTAAACGTTCTGCAAATAATTTTGACAGAAAGAGAAAAACTCCACTCTCAGGTACTACAAAGTAACCCTTTTGAAACTTCTAAGGATGCACCAGTGAGAAAAGAGAAACATTGAACCCACTGACCTTAAGAAAAAGTTTATTTGTTCATTTGTTTTCTATTGCTATTTCCCTTTATCTATTATAGTCAATCCTGTTCATTTAATCTATCAAAAAATAATCTATTTCTATCTTACTAGTTTTGGTAAGTAAACATCCCTGCTTTAGGGGATTATAATATTGCTTCCATGACCTTCTGCTCCCTAAATGTTGCTCCATCTTATGTCCATTTTCCTGTTCCTCTCATTGTGCCTCTTCTGGCTATTTCCTTCTATTTACAACCGTTTTGCCTCATGGATGTTCCCTCTCATTGATTTTTGTACTTTATTGTGGTTATTTCCTTTTCTCAAATGTTGTACCTTTTCATCATTCTGGGTGTTTTTATGAGACAGTTTTACTGCTACATTACAGATTCACAATATAAACATTTTATTTCTTGGAAAGTTGAAGGGCTAAAAATTGCCATTAATAGGAAAATGCCCTTACAGGTTTAAAATGAACTAAATGCTCTATAGCATTTCTCTGAGAAACTCATTTGTCAGAAGCTGAATCGGAAAAGTTATCGGGATACTGGTTTCTGAAGCAATCTTTTCTGCATCAAATCATTTTTCAAAAATAGCTGTTCTTTTCAGTAAATACTTAGGGCCAAATTCTGCCTTGAGCTACAGACAAGCTTGTCATTGAGCTGTGGATGCGTGTTTTAGAGAAGATGCTCGTTCTTGTGGTGTACTGTCATCTTTTAACAAAGAAACTGTTCAGAGCAAGCACATGATGGAAGATCTGCAATAAATAAGGTCTTGGAAGGGAACTGTGAATCTGGTTTAGCAAGCAACCTGGTACAGATTAACAGTGGAATGCAACTGGAATTAAAGAGAATCTCTAGTGGGGATTAGAGGCAAGCAGTTAGTACTTAGTACTTGTAATTTTGTATACTCACATTAGGCAGGGATTAAATGAGTTCACAAAGAGCAGAGAAGAGAGTGGGGAAAAGGAAGTCCCACAGTGTCTCATCCTGGGTGTTGCAGGATGCCACACAATATTAGCACTGTTAGGTGTGAAAACATAATTCACAGAATAAACCCAGAGTTTTCAAGTAGGAATCCAGAATGTTAAAAACATTCATTCTGACCTGTTTTTGGTTTTTCTGAGTTCTTTATAACAAAAGAATTACTCCATTACCTTTCTGTATTTATTTTTTTAAGAGTGAAAACTAAGAGCTGACAGTTTCAGAGGGGTGCTTCAAATCTATTGAGAGGTGCCCCAAGCCTAAAAAGATGGAGAATCTCTGTTTTAGACCAAAACCCTATAGATTGGGCATTTTACAGCAAGGTCCTGCTTTAATTGAGCTTAACTCTGAGCACAGCCTACTTTCAAACTGGCCATGGCTCCAGCCATTAAACCTGGAGTTGGAGTTACTGCTCTTGTCCAAAGTGCCACTGCTTTGCCCCCACTGCCACTTCTTTGTGGCTGGGACAAAGCCCCTACCACCCAAATGGTACAGAAGCCCACCCAGCTCCATGGGGTCGATAAAATGGCTCCATGAATAAGATCCAAATCTCTATCTCAGCGAGTCGAATACTTGACAGGAGGGTAGGAGACTTCTTTTCTAGACCTGCCACCATTCCTGTCCCCCAGGGTGAATCTTGAACCTACATTTCACAATCTTTAACAATCAAGTCATGAACGAGGCACTGAGAAGGACATTTCCTCTCCTTCCCCTCCCCTTATTGTAGCTGGTCCAATAGGCTGCCAAGAGGGAAAAAAACTATGAAGCCAGGAAAAGCACAGAGAAAAGTATGTCACTAAAAGGGAGTGGGTCCTGGGTTTTGGTTCCTGCTCTGAATGGTGCTTCAGTAGTTTGACCACTTACAATTCAGTGTTTGGCCATTTGCCATGGTTTAGAAGCTTTGTTTCTTTGCAAACAAACAGACATTTGAGTCACAATATCATCATTGTTTCCTCCTTGTTTGTTCCCATTTGAATAAGTCAAATGCTTACCTACAAGAAGGCAAAAATTATGAGTTTAATTACTGATATAACTACCAAGGATGAAATTATTAAAAGGTTTTTGAATCAACCCCTTGGTCAATATAGTTATAATTCATTATGTATATAAAACCAAATAAATTACTACTTTTCCCATATTTAAATTGTTGTTTAAATATCTTAAATTTAAAAGAAGAAAAAAAGAGAAAATAACCCTAAAGCTAATCATTGAAGCAATGATTGCTTTAATTCCAAATCCAGACTAAAGAGAGTACTCTTCTGTGTCATCTACCACCCTATTTCTCTTGCTAATTATGATTTCATGCTATTAGTCTTAGCCCCCATGAATCAAACTTGTAATTTGGCCATATTATTTCCCTTTCTTAGGTCAGATTTATTAAGCTTAAATACAGATTCTGTACTGATACCTTAGCTATATTATTCATTTAGCAAAGAGATGTCTCTTCCCTGGAGCTGAGCTTTACATTAATCTTGGAAAAGCATTTGCTGAAGTTGAATGGGACTACTTATTTTATACCCTTCAATGGTTTGGTTTTGTTCCCCAGTTTATTAAACTAATATCCATTCATTACAGAAACCCAGCTGCAAGAATGTGCTAACTCCTTAGATCCACAGAGATATAAGATCTTACTGATTATTTTCCTCTCATTTATTTTTAAAGCATTAGAACATCTTGACAGAACTCTTCAATGCAATATAAGCATTAAAGGTTTTCATGCTGAACATCACAGGTCTAGTTCGACTCTCACCTATACTCATATTTTCAAATAGAATTTAAAGTTACATTATTTTCAGATGACCTGCTTCGTCATTGATCCCTCTTGTCTACTAAACATACATTTGAGCTTATAAAAATATTCTGCTAAGAAAAAATATAATTCTTCCTTTAAAATATAGATATTCAGATCTCATTTACTTTTCCTTTTTTGCATTAAAGCAGAACTGGAAAAGCATTACCTACCTTGGGAAGAAGAATCTCTCTGGTTAGCTTTAATCTTTTCTAGTTGGATAGATCAAGAGTCCATTAAAATGCTTATAGTTTTACTATTTATATAGTGTAATCATTTTAATGATTGTTGATACATGTGGGGTCAAATTTTGTTCCAGAGATGTAAATACCAAGTAACTAATGACTAGAAATATCTGGATTATTCCTTCATGAAAATAGGAGAAAATTTGGCCCAAGGCTACAACAAATTAGGCGACTGTGGTTTTGACACCTACACAGTCAGATGGGTCACAAACTGGCTGGAGGGCCCAGAGAGTTGTGGTGGATGGGTCATTTTTGACCTGGAGGGATATGGGCAGTGGGGTTCCCCAGGGCTCGGTCCTCAGGCCCGCACTGTTCAACATCTTCATAAGTGAATTGGACGAGGGGGTGAAAAGCACCTTGTTCAAATTCGTGGATGACACTAAGATGTGGGGAGAAGTGGGCATGCTAAAAGAGAGGGATAGGCTGCAACTAGACCTAGACAGGTTATAGAGGTGGGCAGATGAGAATAGGATGGGTTTCAACACGGACAAGTGCAAGGTACTACACCTGGGGAGGAAGAACCAGCAGCATACCTACAGGCTGGGAAACTCCCTTCTCATCAACACAGAGACAAAAAGGGATCTTGGAGTCACTATTGATTCCAAGATGAACAAGGGCTGCCAATGTGGGGAAGTGGTCAGGAAGGCTAACCGCACCTTGTCACGCATCCATAGATGCATCATGAGCAGGTCCAAGGAGGTGATCCTCCCCCTCTATGCAACATTGGTGAGGCCACAGTTGGAGTATTGCATCCAGTTCTGGGCGCAGCACTTCAGGAAGGATATAGACAACATCGAGAGGGTCCAGAGGAGGGTCACTCACATGATCAGGGGGCAGCAGGGTAGTTCTATGAGGACAGGCTATGGGACCTGAACCTGTTCAGCCTCCACAAGAGAAGACTGAGAGGGGAACTGACTTGGTGGCCATCTACAAACTGGTCAAGGGGGGCCAGCAGGCAATGGGAGAGTCCCTGTTCCCCCAAGCACTACCGGGAGTAACAAGGAATAATGGCCATAAGTTGACTGAGAGTAGGTTCAGGCTAGACATCAGGAAGCACTACTTCACATTCAGGGCGGCCAGGAGATAGAACCAACTTCCAAGGGAAGTGGTGCTTGCTCCTACCCTGGGGATCTTTAAAAGGAGGCTAGACAATCACCTAGCTGGGGTCATTTGACCTCAGCATTCTTTGCTGCCCATGGCAAGGGGTCGGACTTGATGATCTGATTACGTCCCTTCTGACCCTACCAACTATGAAATGTTGCTATTTTATCTGCCTGTAACCTTGCAGAATTTTATAAGCCTAATGTTGGACAAAATAGGCCAACGATTGAATTCTATAAAGCAAAATATAAACTATAACACATAAGAAACTCTAGGCACCAATCCCTCAAGGAATCTAAACACAACCTTATTATTTATGCATCTAGCCATATTCATTCCATTGTCTCAAGATACATTATGTGCCATTATCCTAGAAATCACAGAGAAAGATATAGGTTTAGAAAGATCACACAACAGATCAGAACAGAAATGTCCTCACTTAATTGGGGCAGGCTAGTAGAGTAGGATTTGTAACTAGTAGGAGTTGCTACTAGTTTTGTAACTAGTAGGAGTTGTGTGCACTAGGAGCTTGGAATATAGATGAATATTGTCCATCAATTTTAATTGAGACTTTTACTTTTGCTTTTCTCAGACTTTTCTCTGACAAATCTCCTGCTCTGAATGAAATTTTTATTACCGAATTAAAGCTTAAATAGTGAGCAAAGAGGAGGGGGGGGTGGAATATTTTGATTGTTTGGGTAAAGAGGGAGTCTCAGGTCAGGTCTTTGTATTTAATTCTACTCCTCCCTAACCTGGGTTTTCCTTTTATCCATTTACCTGTTTCCCTTGGGAAGAAAACAGTCCAGCCTACCTCTTGTTAGAAGGGACTATTAGGCATGCAACAATGGAATTTTGGGGGCAAATAAATAAATACAGGCCCCCCTGAGCCAGAGCATTCTTCATGGTCAAATAGATGGCCAGCTTAGCTAGAGCAAGGGAGAGGTTGACCAGGAGGTCCCAGGACTTGGTGGGACCATGGATGTAAAAAGAAAAAGGTGTGGGGAGTATTGCGGTGAGACCCTCAGCAGTTGGCAATGAAAGGAATTCAGGAGGCGATGAAGAAGCTGCAACCTGATGCACTCAAAATAGGAATACACCAGGGTCTTCCTCTCCTGGCAGAAGGGGCAGGTGTTGGTGGGCATCCATGAAATGCACCAGACACATGGCTATGTTGGTGGCTTTGTGTAGGAACCACCATGTGAGGTCCCCAAACAAAACAGTCACATCTCTTTCTGAGATAGGGGCACCCTGTAGCTAACTCCAGTTGAGACTCACAGAGATTTTGTTCACAGTAGGTCATGTTTTCTCCTATTTTTTTCTAAAACCTTGCTACCCTTTTTGGGCATGATCTGCAAATGAACACCAAATAATAAACAGTTGTTTTCTAACTTTTATTGTTTTCTTTCCCTGCTTGTGTTTTACGTTAAAAAAACTACAGAGATTCGAAAATTGAAATATTGTTGGCTGCTTATAGAGGTTAAAAATATCAAGAGTGCGACTTTTCCATGAACTCCTGCATCAAGTTCAGTGCATGCCCAGAAGAGGTATTATGTTAGTTGGACCTGGCTTGCCCCGTGTCTGTATAGGCTGGGCACTTTAGTGGGGCTTTTGTGGGGCTTTTATCTAAAAGCTGATTGAATCAGTTTTAGCTAAAAGTGCCAAGAAGCCCCTCTGAAGTGCCCAATCTATACAGATGCTGAGAAGCTGGGTTGAAGTAACGCACTGCTGCTTCCAGTAAAGGACTTTTTTTTAACATCTGCCAGCAGCCTATGTGATTCAGGGCTTGATTCAACAGGGTAATTAAGTACATACCTAATTTAGGCATGTGAATAGTCTTATTGACTTCACCTGAAGAACTCTGTTGCTTAAAGGCACTTGTTAGATATCTAGCTGAATCAGAGATGCAGTGATCAGATGATCTGCTGATTTGTGTGTTTTTGCATTCAGAAAGTATTCTTGTTTCAGCTATTTATCAATAGATGTCTTACACGGTCTTCATTACTTCCTAATTGCCAAACCTCTTAGCTTTCCTTGCTACATTCAGATTTTAAAAAGCAGCTCAGCCTCTCAAGCATTTAAGAGTCCTCATTGATCTCATCCTCTCCTCATTTATTAATTGACCTATTCTTACCCAAGTATTTTTTCCTACTGACTTGTATGTTATAACCCATCTTATTCCCTGTAACATCCCTGGCTACATTAATTCATTAAGCAATTTTGCTACCCATTGCAAATGCCCCACTCCAGACTTAACTTACTTCTTTCAAGATTGTTTCCCTTTCTCTAGCTCCTTTCCCTTTTCTTTTACCCTCAAATCCTTAATCACTGCTTCCTGAATCCTTCTTAAAAGCCAGATTCACAAGCATGAAGTACAAGGCAGTTTAAACTGAATGGAGAAAGGCAATCTTTAGGTAACCAAGAGAGGTGTTACACAGGCTTCAGGGGATAAAAGAAGGGCACATTCCAGCATCTCTCCCAACCATACAGCTGGTCCAGTAAAAGATATCATCAAGAAAGTCTTTGGCTTGTGCATTTCCTGTAACCATCAAGGCAACAACAACACTCCAACCCTACTTCAGATCACCCTGTTTTTTAGGGCTTTCTACTGGGTAAAGGGGGATCCAGAGAAGGTGTGGCAACATGATTGCATCTTACTTTGGCTGTATTGTACATGCAGTCTTAATGCAGGATCTGGCAAGAACCTCTACTTTCACACAGCTCCAGAGTCCAGAGGGTGAGTGCTGGCACCACCACTCATCTCTAACTTTCCTCTGCTTCTGAATTCAGTGGGGAAGGGGAGGGTGTGAAAAGGTTAACAGCATCATTGTTTACTCCTGGAACTCTGCAGCTGCATGAAAACTGCCCCCAGCCATACTCTGCCCCATTAAATTGGTGAGTTCTGGTGGGAGCCTGTGCTGACTAGGTAGTTAGGTCAGAGCTTCCTAAACATGTGTGCCCCATTCCTATATCAATGACTGCTATGGGATGGGAAGGAGCACCCACTTATCCTCACTAAATCCCACTGAATCAGCTACCTCCTCACTGATGTGTCCCTACTCCTGCTCTTTCCTGGGCCAGATCTTAATACTCTGTCTGGTGTAGGCAGTTTTCGTTTCCCACAGAGTATAGGTTGCAGGTGTCTTATGAATCATAAGCAGGCATCCTGGTTTTCTCTGCTAAAAAAAAATCCCCATTTTTCAGATATAAAAAACCCCCCACCCCAAATCCACATTTTTCCATGTTTAAAATGAAACACCTATTAATATATATATATATATATATATATATTATATTATATATATAGTGATGAGCTTAGAGTTTATTTTAATTGGTGAAACTCCATTTCATTTTAATCACCAATTGAACTCTAAGCTCATCACTATATACTAAGTATATCTATATAGTGGTGTTTCATTTTAAAAATGGGAAAATGTGGATTTGGGGTATTTTTTTTAATATCTGAAAAATGGGGATTTTTTTTAGCAGAGAAAACTGGGATCCCTGATCATAAATTATGATGCTTCAATGCCCATCTTCTCACCTCCCATCCTTGGTTGCCTTACTGTTTTCTGTGTATTAGGTTGAAGATACACATTACACAGACCATACTAAATCTGGAATGTTAAGCATTGTGTAACAGGAAGCTAGAGACTCCCCTTATGGAGAATAGAAAAACTCATCAGAATGGTCACTGTTTAGGCAAACAAGCAGCCCAGATAAGGATTGACGCCTGTAATTTAGGCAGTTTTAGGAGAGTGAGACAGTGCATTAACTCAAAAAGGACAAACACCCAGGGGCTGATGACTCACCTGGCACAAATGGCATAACTGATGGGGCTGGATAAGAGCATGCTCCAAGGCTGGGGGGTTGTTGGAGTGGAGCTCTGCTGCAAAGCAGTAGAATGGAAAAACTGCAGGGAGCCAAGAATTGCCCAGGGCCTAGACAGGGGTGGGAACCCTCAGGAATAAGGGTGAGAAGACAGGGTTGGGAACTACCCTGAGGGAGATGTGTTTGTTCAGAGCAGGGAGGATTTCATTTACTTAAAGTGACAGATCACACCTTTTGTTTGCCTATCTGCTTGATCAGGGCTCCATGTGTTAAAGCGACAGTGTACCTTTCTTTTATAACAATGTCTTACCCAGTGTAGGGAGGGTTGAGTTAAGGAGCTATCCTGTTTTTAAGTTGTAGTTGATTATAACAGATGGTTTGGGTTGGGACTGTCAGGGGAAAAGAAGTTCCTAGCATTGTCTGAGCAGTGATCCCAGTGCCCTGAGCATGCCAGAGACAGTGCTCTAAGAGAGGGGAAGATAGGGCCAGGGGACCTAGTGCCCATAACAGAGTGAAGGTAGCCAACATAGGTGAGACAGATACTAGAATCCAGAAGCCAGGCCTAGCACAGTGGTCCTGGGCTATAAGACCCAGTGACAGAAAAGGGGCAAAGGCCGGGAAGGTGGAGAACCCAAAAAGGGAGAGTGATTGAACAGTAATATCTGTGAGATATTGCTGTGACTGTATGGATGGTTGGAGTGCTTAAGGCAAGTAGGGTCTGAGGGGTGAGTACTCAGAAAGAGAGGAAAAGAAGGCACCGCTGAGGGAAGCCTCCCCTTTAAAATTTTCACAACAAGACATAGCAGACAAGGAACCATGGCAGACAAGAAACCAGGGTGGGATCCTGGGAGGTGAGGACAAGAGCTAGGCAGGGTCAAGGTGACCATGAGTGGGTGTTACATTTACCCCAGGACCCACTCCTGCTACAAGCTGTCAAAGTTAAAACGTGCTGTGAAGCTTAACACCACTTCTTGCCTGCACAGATCTGACTTGCTACTATACGGCTGGTGACCTTAGGATATCCCGGCTTGGTCCCTGTCTGTGGGGGAGGGAGGAAACAGGACTCAAAGCAATGCATCCTGGGATGCTGGAGTTTTCTTAGTTTATCCTAACACAAGCTAGGTAACACAGCCTGGAGTCAATCCTCTCCTGAAGTGCCATAACTTTGAGATGCTCAGAATATACTTAGCACAAGTTAATGAGTTTTAACATGTGGATACTCAGAGCACCTATACATGTGCCTGAAACCTGCTCCAATGCATTCTGATTAGAATGTGTTAGAGCAGCCTTGATTAATCGAGCGTGCTAATTAGTATGCTCCAGCAGCCTCTGCATCATGTGTATTTAGTATCCCTGTGCTTCAAAATGGAAATGGGGGTGCTTTAACTAAAGCTCATCAAATGAGCTTTAGTTAAAGCACCCCTGCTACCATTTTGAAGTGTGGGATACCCCACCCTAGAGCACCTGTAAAGATGCCCTCATTTTAAGTCGCTTAATATGGTCTAAATGTGACATAGCTTTACCTTTACAGCCCTGAATCTGTGTTACAAACCAAGCATATGTGCAAAAGCTTGTTTCCTCTCCTGATTCCTCTCCTTCATCTCTACTTTCACCTCTCACTCTCACAGGAACATTTTTCCCAGAGATTATCTAATAGGTCACAGCCCTGATG
>NW_005842086.1:1562410-1565102 GCF_000455745.1 Alligator sinensis | reverse complement strand
GCTGAACATTCACAATTTTTCTCTTAATCCCAACACTTAAATTCTGGTCTTTTGGTTTAGAGAGAATGAAAAGACTCCAGGTACTGCCTCTGGCTTTATAGCTCTAGGCACACTCTCTTAGGGTACGAGTCTTAAATCCAGCATTCGTTTTGTTAATGTTGACAGAATAAGTCAGTCCAAAGAATCATAGGTGTTGACATAAGACAGTTACTGCAGAACACAAAAGAGGTAAATTTGATTTGAGGTCTTCAAGGCAAACCCCACAGCTTGCTCAGTCCCATGGCAACCATAATCACTGTAAAATGTGTTTAACCTTTTGTTAAAGATACAGGAACAAGAAGGGAGAAACAGTTAAAGTATTTGGAATGTAAAACATTAAGTAAGGGAAAGGATTATACAAGTGGGAGGGATCTCCCAGATCAGTTAATCCCATCCCCTGCTTTTATAAATTGATCAAGCTCTTTGAAAAACCAATCAAGTATAAACAAGCCCTTCCTATATCTCTATTATTTTGGAATCTGCATTTTACAGTTTTCCCTTTCAAAGAACATGATAGCAAGAATAAATTGACATGGATTTTGAATGCATTCCCTAACCCAGGATCTCTCTACTTTGCACAGAATAAAATATAAACAGATCTAGGAAGCATATCCTCCTCAGTTTTCTCATCATTCTTGGCTCAGTGTCCTTTTAGGGTTCCAGGACTTAATTCTTTTAGGACAAATTTTGCTTTAATTTTTAAATTCTGCTTCCTTCATTTCTTGACTAGTCAAAAGAGTTCCTGATTGCTATGGAAACCAGTCCATTGATTGCTTCCCCATGTGTGCCCTTCTGCACTATTTAATGCTCCCACTAATTCTGGTTTCTCCTTTTAGGTAAGATTAATTGTTCCAAATGCTTGCTGTGCAGATGAACTTGGTCAAAATGATTTTCCTAGATGTCAGTCATCCTATTGTTCTAGAGAGTTATTCATGTAAATTACTCTTAAGTGTCCCTAAAGTAGAAGAGATCTGATATTAACCTATAGTACATTAGGCATTAACCTATTTCTAACACCACGTCCACTGAGCCATTAATTGCTACAGCAATTTCATAAAATCATACAGGATTCATAAGTTGTACAGAGACCAAGCCTCCAAATTAAACACAACAGAAAAAAAAGGATGTATTTTCTTGGTTCAGGAGAACAGAGTTAGCGTTAGAAGACCTGAATTCTTCTTTCTCCATTCCTAGAGCCTTGTAACTCTGCCCTCAAGTTTAGTACAAATCATGGACAGATCTAGATTTTTGCAAAATGGGGTGCAGATGGTGAGGTATATAATTACATGTTTTTCTCCTGTTAAAAATAAACTAAAAGTTTTGCTAATATATTAGAGGTTTGGGCCTGGATTATTCAGTTTAAGACTGAAACAAAAACAAATTACTTTATCATAATGAATTAAAAACACATTGCAAGGCTGTGAAATAGAATCCTTATTACCAGCTAAAATGCAGCAGAATTGCGGAAGAAAGGCTAGGTGGATTTGTGGAACATCAAGACCATAAAAAAGAAGAGAGGGTCATTAATACCTGTGCAATGAAGAACTGAGATGGGATCAGGTAGATTATGTGAGGCATGAAGTCAATTGATCTTCTCAGCACTGCCTGCCTAGAAAAGCTGCTGTCCCTTCTGGGGAGTTGGTTTTAAATTTTGGGTGGGTCTTTCATCAGTGACCTGGAAGATGGGAAGGAATGCACCCTCAGCAAGTGCAGGGGTGGCAGTGGGGGGGAGAGGAGGGTGGAGATGGTAGTAGATATGCTGAAGGATAGGGTTAGGATTCCTCAACAATTTACAGGACTGGACCAAAACAAATCCCATGAGGTTCAGTAATGAGAAGTGCAAAGTCCTGCACAGGCTGGGGACCAACTGGCTCTGCAGAAAAGGACCTGGGGCTTACAGAGTACAATAAAATGAATGTGAGCCAACAATGCCTCCTTGTTGCCAAGAAGGCTAAAAGCATACTGGACTGCATTAGTAAGAGCATTGCCAGCAGATCAAGGGATATGGTTATTGCCTTCTATTCAGTACTGGTGAGGCCGCATCTGGAGTACTGTATCCAATTTTGGGCCCCCCACTACAGAAAAGATGTGACAAAATTGGAGAAAGCCCAACAGAGAGAAACAAAAATACTTAAGGAGTTGGGGCACATGACATGAACAGGGGTTCTGGTTTTCTCTGATTAAAAAAAAAATATCCCCAATGTTTGGATTAAAAAAGTAACCCAAAATTTGAAAATTGGGGATTTTTAAAAATCAGATAAAACCAGGATCCCTGCTTATGAGAGGTTGAGGGAGATGTGTTTATTTAGTCTAGAGAAGACTGACTATAATAGCAGCCCTCAACTTCCTGAAGTGTGGTTCCAAAGCTAAGGGATCTTGACTGTTTTCAGTGGTGGCAGATAACAGAACAAGGAACAATCTTCTCAAATTGCAGCAACAAAGTTTAGGATAGATATTAGGAAAAAAAAACATTACCACTAGGAGCATAGTAAAACACTGGAACAGTGCTACCCAGAGAGGTTGTGGAATCTCCATCTGTGGAGGTTTCAAGACCTGTCTAGACAAAACTTTGGCTGGCATAATATAGTTGGTGATAGTCCTGCTTTGAGCAGGGTGTTAGACTAACTGATCTCCTAAGCTTCTATAAATCGAA
>NW_005842086.1:1555463-1562379 GCF_000455745.1 Alligator sinensis | reverse complement strand
GCAGGAATGGGTGCAAGTATACCAGTGCGCGCACACACATACCCACTCCCCACTCTGAATCTGTCCAATCCAGTTATCCTAATTGGACACATTGCCAGCACCTAGCCTACTAGGTATCAGAAGTTTTGTGAGGGAATTGTGTGTGGCAGGAAACTAAGTAAAGGATTACTATTGTTTTATTCATGGGTATCATTTATTGTCTGTTCAATAAAAATGTAAGGGTATGTCAGATCTACAATACATAAGAACTTTTAAGGAAATGTTCTAAGGATGAGTAGCTACTTACTCATAGGAATCCAAAATAGTATCTTAGAAACACTCCTAGTGCGCATGTTATCACACTAAGGAGGAAAGGGAAAGGGAAGAGAAATACTAATGTGTGAGAGAGAAGTGTGGCAAAATCAGTAGACCTCTGAGGGATTTAGAGCTAGTTTGTGAGGCCTTTGAGGTTAGTTGCAAGTGTTTTACGGAGCAATGATCAAGAATGAAAATGGAGAAGTCAACTCAGTTTTCTGCTTTCATCTCCAGGTTGTGTTGAAGAAGACTGTTACATGGAGAATATTCTTTAAAAAAAAATTGCTCATGACCTATTCCAAAAATTTTTCTCCAGAATAATACCTGATAAAGTTATGGGATTAACAGTATATCTTCTATTTTGCTTGTTTTAAGACAAAAAGTTACTTTGCCTCTGACAACAGTACACTGGAAACCTACACTATTTTGGCTGCATTCCTACCTTTCTGTCTCCCTCACTTCTCTCACTCCTTAGATCTAGGTTTATTGTACAGTATCTGAGGAGGTGGATCCCATGTGCTCCATCCCTTATTGCCTACAGAATTATTACAACAAATCTCATATACTTAAAAAATGTCCACAAAACTATAAAGAGGCTGAAATCTAATTGATTGGCCCTTAGCTTTAGTTGAGTTACACTTATGCTGCAGTATGCAGCCAAGTGAGATAATGAAATACAGTAGCAATAAAAATGCTCTGGGGCATATACTTAGAAAAAATGCCAGCAGAGAAATCTTGACAGAAATGCTGTGTTTTCCCCAACCTTCAATAATGTTTTCTCACTCACTCTTTTTTTTCCTCTGTATTCGGTGACAATGCTAACATTCCTACCAAATCCACCTGCTGCCTCAATGGATGGTAATTTTTGTCATCAGACAACTCATTTTGAAATAATCTAGGCATCAGTCAGTTTCTATACCTGGAAAAATATATTATATGAAACCGTTACAGGATTCTAGGATATGACTGGCTGCAGGATTCTAAGCCCATATACACATAATTACATGTGCTCTTATTTCAAACACAGAGGGCCCATCTACATGTGCAATTAGCACACCTGAATATAGTCCAGAGCTGTTCATGCCAGAGTTTATTGCTCCTGGGTGCAGCATTTACATGTGTCCCTGGGACCGCAGAATGTTGACCCAGGGCATCACAGCCCCAGCAGGCAGGGGGCCCAGGGGGTCAGCCTGCCAGCCCAGAGCTAGTTCACCCCAACTCAATGTGTGGCATAGGGGCTGGCGGGGACATGCGGGTTCTCCACAGCAGGCTGACACAGCCAGCCCCAGTCACTGTCTACACATGCATTGCAGTGGAGTAAATAAGTTTACCATAGGATAGCACTTGTGTTGGGCAGTACTATCCTATGGTGGAGTTAATTAGTTTACTCTTGGCCTAACACCACTGCATGTGTGGATGGTGATGCTTTATTGAGGAGCTAAGTAGTCAACTGCAGTGAAGTGCACAGTAGACACCCACTGTGATGTTTCTCTTTCCCATCATTTCATCACTTAGAAATCATTATTTTTTATCATCTTTTAGCACCATAAAATGATGTGACCCCAAAGTAACTCTCTTGAACTACTGGTAAGTGGAGTTAGTACAGATTTAGAATGGGTGTAACTGACATTTGTGCTATTTTTTAATGTAAAGGAACAGTCTAACCTATATAATATTATGCATTGGTATAAATGTCATTGGAAGTATAATTTCTTCTTTTTATTTGAGATAGTTGTAATAATCTATTACAGGAAACCTTCCCTATTTGTGGATTTGACATTTGTGGTTTTGATTAGTTGCAGTGAGCCAAATATTCCCCGTGCAGCATGATAACACTTTGTTACAGTGCTAGTGGCATCTGCGGGAGCTCAGCGCTTGCTGCCGCCGGGCTCCCGCCACTGCCACCACTCTCCCACTGCCACCAGCACAGCTGTGCCCCTTCAGTCGGTGGGGGAACGTGTCATTCAGACGACGTTCTTGAACGCAGTTCAGTATTCACGTATTTTGCCATGCAGGGATCTCTAGAACATATCCCCTGCTATTGGCAAGGGTCTTCTGTAATCTCCTTCATGAAACTGATAGTTAAAAATAGGATACCATAGCAATAATACAGGCACATATCATTAGAACAAATGCACATGTACTGCTAAGGATTATGAGCTATGCAGGTTACTGAGTGTTGCTTAGTAGTAGTGTGTGCATGCATGTATGTGTGCGTGCAAATAGGTGAAATTTCAAAAGGAGTTAGAAAGGTTTGAAAGAAAGCACTAGATACAACTGTGAAAGGACTAATAATGTGATTCTGAGAAAAATCTTCTAGAAAGTGCTTTTAGATTAAATGCTAAGAAAAAAGAGGCTGAGAAATATGAACAATGAAATTATCTTCTTATTCTTCCTGTGGTTATTCTTCCTGTGTTTATGAAATTAGGGCTGTATGTTACCTTTGTAAATAAACAGGAGTATCACAGAAATAACTATGCATTTATTCTCCGAATGCAGGCAACCCACTGCATCCCATATATTGGCTAACTTCTTAGGTCAAATATATGTGTGTGTGTGTATGTGTGTGTGTGTATAATTCCTGAAGTATATTGTATTTAACAGAACCAAAGTCTGCTACTTGTACTCTTCTTCATTAGTACTTTATTTTTCAAGTTGCCTTTTTAATTTAATTGGACAGAATTGTAGAAGAAGATGCTACCCAACCTGCATAAGGATGACACAATCTAGCACCATATTAATTGATATAAAAGTCCAGAACAAATAACTTTCATTTAGCTCACTTAGATTTGGTCATAAACCTTTTGTTGTTATCCACTTATATCAATTCAGTGTAATACCCCTGTGAGTAAGGGCTAATTAACATGAGTGCAGCAGTTAAAATCATTAGCATGCGGCTATATTCTATTGTACAACATTGTATATTTCATTAGATGGCTAGTGTTCATAGGGAAATATAAACCAGTTTTCCCTGTCAGTACATTTCTGGCTAGCATACATTTTCCTTCTTTGTAAAACAACAAAATATTGTTAGACAAACTTATCGTAAGCAGATGTAGGATGGAAAATGTCCCTGGTTTACTTGTTACTACATTTCCTGAAAAGGAGCAAAAAATATCTATTTCTCTATTGTTTCTCCAATTACCATGTTCAAGACCCAGTGAAATTCTTTGCATTGTTGAGTAGGTGTTTGTTTTTATCCCCAAGGGAAAATAAATCTTTCAAAAATGATTAACAAACACTATTGTTTTCAGAAGCCCACATTATTTCTGATTTTGAAGCAGATGTGTCATATTTTGATGCGTCTTGTCAGGTTTCATCAATCAAGTTGATGCATGTGAGACATGATCCAATTTCATATGATCAACATTACTTGATTTGACATACCAGCGTGTGACATATAAGGTCAAATTAAAAACAGAACAAAACAAAAACAATAAACTGACCAAACAAACAACACTTGAAGTCTGCTTAAGCTTTAAAGATGAAAACGACCAGCTTTCAAGGCAGATGAGAAGTTTAGTTTTGAGATTTAAAATGCCAGTCTTTTAGGCTAGGTACAGACATTCAAAATGTCCAAGGTGGAATCTAAGTTATGCAGTTTTCTGTTAGTGGAGTAGATTACATTGGTAATGAAGAAAACATACATTTGCCCTTTGGTGGAGGGAGCAAATCTTAGACCAAGTTCTGTCATTTTTAAACCAGTCTATGTGTATAGAAATTCTGTCCTGTTATGGGTATAGACTAGTTTTGTGTGCCAAACTTCTGTTCTGTTACAGGCATGGATTGTTTCCAATCCCTTATGCCTATAAAAGTGTAATGCCTGTACCTGGCCTTAATCATTTGTCATAGTTTGGTCATTGGAAGTAGTTCCACAGTTCCAGATATGCCACTCTTGTGTACTAAGTTGACATATTCTGACTCTGGAAGATTCTGAGCATCTTTATTTCACTTGGCAGTATGGTTGAAAGGTGTGATGGAACAATCTGAAATGAGAAAATGCACGTGTATGAGAGTGTGTGTGTAAGCATACATGAGGGGTTTTGAAATTTACTACAGTTAACACATTAGGGTACTCAAATGCTATTGGCATTTTTGTTTAGGTATTTACCTGGCTGTTTTGGCCTTTGCTTTATGCTTCAGATATGTAAGCCTGCATATATAGACTATATGCAGTAGAGCTATGCACTGGCTGGGCTAGATACAAACATACCTGATTGCGAGTCTTGGGGACAAAAATGGGTGGGAGGAGGAGAAGCGCCCGATACTTGATCAAATAAAGAACTCAGGAAGTTAGAGACCCGGAACCTACCCAGTAGAATTGTTATCTGTAAGTGAAAATTTTGGAACTTGCAGTCTAAAACCTACCGTTCAGACACACAAGGAAAAAACAGAAGATTACTCTTTACCTTTACTCATATCCTACAGAAGAGAATGGGGACTATTTTTCACCATTTTGAGTTTCCTTTCTGTACCCAGAAGTAGCTACCTACTAGTGGACACTAATTAAAAAATGTGAATGGAACTTGAAGTGATATTGATTGATGACTTTGCATAGCATAAATTGGCAGGAATACAAGCTGGAAACTTCCCATTTAGGTGAACAGCAACATTGCAAACTATTAGTCTTATTTGGTTTGACTGCACTGTTTCTTTTTTTTTTCCATGTGAAACAAAAAATATATTAAAAATCTAGTTGCTAAAAACTCAGCACCGAAAGCTGCATGGGACTGATTGGATGAAACAAAATTGAGCTGATTGGAGGAAAAATACGTTTGGTAATGAAGGAAGACCCAGTGAGTATAAACATCAGTGTAAACTCAGGGAAAAGTTAATGTTCTGACAAAACTGAGTTTTTAGACAGGTTAATATTAATCTAATTGGGTGATGCCTAAATTCAGGGCAGGCAGTCTAATCCATTCTAGAGGATATTGAATTAAAATAAAATCCCTGTATTTTGATATATAATCCACAAAGCATGCTGTATTTCTACCATAACAAAACTATTGCTCCAAATCTGGCTATGACATAAGATAGTCTAACATGCTTGTTGCCCCCAAACTTTTCAAATATTGAGTACTCCAAACTTCCATTGTACTAAAATAATTTAAATGTATTTGGGAGCATTTTGAATCCAGTGGAAATATGTGTGCTGAGTCCAATTTTGTGAGATGTTGATCACCAGGGATCCTGGTTTTCCCTGATAAAAACAAATAATCCCCAATTTTTGGACTACAAAAAGTAACCCCAAATCCACATTTTTCTGTGATTAAAATGAAACACCACTAATATATAGATAGATATTAGTGGTGCTTCATTTTAATTGAGGAAAAATGTGGATTTTGAGTAATTTTTTTTAGTCTGAAACTTGGGGACTTTTTTTGTTAGAGAAAACCAGGATCCCTGTTGATCGTCATTAACACTCATTTAAGTCAATGACACACCCAGTTTCACCCAGGAAATTTGGGGATGGAGGGAGCACTGTATCTTGCAGGTTTGAGCTGTGGCAAGACACGTTGCCTTTAGAAAATCAGGAAAAGAACTTGGAGGATGAAATAAGCCTCGGCTTCATTAAAAACTAGATTTGTCTTCCTTGTTCTGTTTTGTTTTGTTTTGGTTTTTTGAGCCCTGAAACTGACACTGAGCAGCTGATTTATTGTACTGTTATATGAATGCTATATAAAAGAAGGATTGCAGCTACTCTTGGGAGACCTTTTATTTTATACTTTGGGGGACAGGTCTACACATTAGAACATTTTTGTCTCATGACATAGAAACACCTTACTTTTAAGGGCATCTCACTTATCCTTTATCCTGACACTCCTAGAGCAGTTGTACCACTAGTCCTTATGTTAACTTATCTCATGGGAGATACGCATATGGGAAAAAAAAAAACTTCAGAGCATTTGCTCTTTCACTGGCAAAGAGGCTCAGTCCTCAGGGACAGAAGGAACATGGGAAAGGAACATCTTGTCCTAGCTGCTTGTTTGAAAGAAGAATGTTTATGAAAGAACAGAAAAAAATAAAAATAAAGAAAAGAAATAAAAGAGACAGAAGGATAAAAACTGCTTTTACAAGTCCATGTTTCCCAGCTAACAGAGGCATATGTATGAAAACAGCGAACTAGCCATTGGAAGGAGAAAAAGGAATTCTGCTGTTAAACAACCTGCTTGTATCCATTCCCCTTGTTAGCTCCTTATTAATTATTCAATGTATTAATTCTTTGTATTAATTAATTATCTGTATAATTCTCTGTATTAACTCATCTGAGTAGCTCCATAGAATCTGAAGCAACTAGCTGTCACCTACAAAAGCTTATGCTTCTCTGAACCAGTTAGTATCCATGGTGCCACTCTGCCCTGACTTTGGCCTGACTTTAACCTAACATAGCTAATCACCTGTCTCTTCTAATGACAAAATAATAGTTAAAAGTTATTTATCACTTATAAGTAGTTATGAAAGTGGAATATTTTATATCAGAAGGTATTGCTATATTTAAGCATTATGGATATGTACAGAAGTGTTCCATGCACATTTTATAGCACTACAATTTGGAATACTTTTTATAGCACTATAAAGTTACAGTGCTCGTAAACATGACAGAAGTGCAGTGTTTGGTGGG
>NW_005842086.1:1538368-1555432 GCF_000455745.1 Alligator sinensis | reverse complement strand
GGGGGGGTGGTGGGGTGTCTGAACCTCCCTATTCTTTCTAGGTGAGGAGACAGAGGGTGCTCCGCAACCACCTGGAGCTTTTCCACTGGTCAGAAATTTGACCAGTATACAGAAGTTATTTAAAACACTAGGTTGTTAAAGTGCTGTAAAATACAGTGCTTCAAATTTAAAATTCTGAACCTCCCTATTCTTTCTAGGTGAGGAGACAGAGGGTGCTCCGCAACCACCTGGAGCTTTTCCACTGGTCAGAAATTTGACCAGTATACAGAAGTTATTTAAAACACTAGGTTGTTAAAGTGCTGTAAAATACAGTGCTTCAAATTTAAAATCTCATTTAACAAAGGTTAATTTAAAGCACTGTAAAGTGCTGTAAAGCCATTCACTTATATTAAATCATGACTATAAAGTGCTTTAAATGGTGAAAAAACAGCTTCTGTACACACCCTACAATCTTTTGTTTAACTTCTAAAATACATGTAATACGAATTAGCATATTATTGCTTTGATCAGGCAGAATTATCTACTAGCAGTCATAAAAAATGGAGGTATGGCACTCCAAGTTCTCCTATGTAATCAGATTAAGGGGGAAGATATCAGTCAATTGTGGTTTTAAAAAAATATAAAAGGTAATATTATTATTAAGTATTATTGGTATATTTAAAGCTTCTCCTGAAGGGGTTGTTAGGATCATCAGTTGTGATTTTTTATGCTGCTAGCTGAGGTCACTTCTGTAACCTGATGACAATGATTTTACCAATGTAGTCTGAAACAAATTGAGGTCAGTGTACATTTTCTCACAGCTTTCCTCTTAGCTTTCTTCCATGAACTGCAGAAGGTTTCAATTTACTGAAGCACCGAAGTAGGTAAGATCCAATCAAAGTAAAAGCAGAATCAATAAATGCTAACCTCAGAGGGCTAAATAGTAGTGACATCAGTCAGAGGGAAAAGTTGTTTGTAAATTTGAAATAATGTGGTCCTGTAGCAGTAAGGAAATGAAAATGCAGCTATATGCACTTATATTACCTGTTTACCAAAAGGTATTTAACGTGTTCGACAGGCAACAAGATGGATTTTCTAACAAGGCTGGAAATATCCCTATTAATTTAGGCAAAATTCAGAAGCAATGAGTAGCTTATGGAAGTCATTTAAGGTCTGATGTAAACATAATTTACATTGATTAAAGTTTTTTTTTTAATTACTTGTTCCTTTATTTTTAATGGTAAGTATATAGACTCATGCATTTCAAACATATGTGCTCTTCTGCAAGTAGGCAAAATGTGTATGAGGCAGTTATGCATTTAATTGGCCATCACAATTTGCTAATAATCAGTTCTGCATTCATGCACTTTTTTTTTTTGTGCAAGCAAATTAGTAGTGTGCTATTGTGCACTCTCACTATTTGAAATATCAGACCATAACTGTTTTGTTGTAAAGGAAAATACATTTAAAGAGGAAAAATCTAAAACAAATGGTGTGGTCAGTGAGAACAGTTCTGTGTTTTATGCCCTTAAGCTTGCTTGTAAAGGAAAATATGTTAATTTCACATATTTAGCTGAGGTGTCTAGTGTAGCTCTCTTGTGTCAGCAGTTGTTCTTTCTCAATGCTCTAAATCCAGCAGTGAATATGATTTACTTCCTCCCTTCCAATTAAAAAATAAAGGTTTTATCAAATTATTGAGCATTATTCTGTTTTTTTTCCTGTTTGAGTTTTAATCATACAGTAGAAACATCCTATGATTAACCATAGGATTTTTATTACACAAAGTAAAATGTAAGTATCATGCAAGGTGGAATTCCAATGTTTACTAGTTTGTAGAGTTTTTAAAATTAATATTCAATTTTGTAAAAGGAACCAGTAGGACTTTCTGATCATTTGTGTATTTTTCTGTCCAAATTTTCATCTAATATCTTAAACTTATGTGGGATTGATCTATTTAAAGACAGGAAAACAAACAAACAAAAAGATGTAGACACCTAAAACGAACATAGGTAGAGCCTATTAATTTACATAGGTAGAACCTATTAATTAATCCCCAAACTGTGATCCTCAAAGCCTCCACTCATCTGCTATCTGATTCAGAAGGTGCCTAAACACTCAAGGTGCTTCAGCCATTGACTTAAGACTAAGGCTGAATAACAAAATAATTACAGTAAGTTATGTATTTTGCGGGTGGAGGGGCAGGGGTGCTTATTGCAACTGCTCTGCTATTATATCATACATTAGAAAATCTTCAGTTAAAAACACAGAAATAGTCCTCCCAGTAAGCAGCAGCAAACAGAATTTCCCCCCTGCAGGGGATAGCCTTAGTCCTTAAGGTATAGATGCAGACTCCCTCTTATGCAGGGGAAGGCAAAATACGGCCTGTGGGGCTCCTAAAAAATTTAGAAAATATTTATCTGATCCTAGCTGCCTGTCAAAGATGACAGGAGCAGGGGCAGTAGGATCCAGGGGGAGCTGGCAGCAGGAGGAGCCCAGCCCTGCCCAACCCCCCAGCCATTTCCCTGCTTCCTGCCCACACTGATCCAGCACCATGCAGTTCCCAGCTGCATTGTGGGACCAAGGAGCATGGGCCATGCTGTATGTGTGTGTGTGTGTGTGTGTGTGTGTGTGTGTGCGTGTGTGTGTGTGTGAATGGAGGGACTAAGTGTCTGTGTGTGCAGGGAGGGAGTGTGTGTGTGTGTGTGTCCCACATGCTCACCTCACCACACACATGTACCTACATTCCCCTCACACTGCCATACACACAGACCCACACACCCCCACCCCTTCACACATGCCAGCCACCCTACCCTACACACAGTCCCCGACAAACACCATACCCACCCCCACCCCACATATCCAGGCACATACCCATATGCTCCCACACCTCTATCCACCCCCCACAGACACACCTACACCCTTCCCCACTCCCCACATGCCCACACATGCACAGCTCTCCACAAACCTATACCCAACCCCTTACAATATATAAGAGTAAGACTTCATTTTAAGCTATTATATGCAATCACCTCTATATACACTACACAAACAAATGTAAACAAGGACAACAAAATTTTAAAATTAATTAACGTTTTAGATGTTCTCTTTTTAGAATATAATCTGATATTTTTCTGGTTCTGAGATGGCAAAACCCCTTTTTGAAAGGAGTACTTCCAGGGGCAAGGGGAGGGACTTCCTGTGGGAAAGGTCAGGGGTTAGAGGGTGGGACTTTCAGTTACAACATGGCAACCAGGAGGCGGGGCACCTGTGAAGGCTACCCATGTGGCCCTTGACAGCTTGCCAAAATTCAGGAAAAAGGCCCTCCACTCAAAATAATTGCCTGCCTCTGATCTTATGGGTTGAAAGATAGAATAAATAAGTCTTGCATTCTTGATCAGCTTCAACAGGAGGGATGGAAGGCACCTTCATTTAGCCTAATGTTTGGGTCAATGTCCTGAGAACTGGGAGAGCTTGGTTTAAAGCTCCTGTACTAAATTTAGTGCTGTCATGGTGAGCAAGGTCCTGTTTTTGTCCACTTTATATGTACATTGGTCCTTTAGAAAAGGTTGACTGTCTCTTGGGACTGATATGAATCATTGTGATGGTTAACAGGACATAATCACTAAAGTGCATGCTCTGGGATTCTACTGTGCAAATATGTGCTTAACCATGTTCACTTCCTCCACCTTCCATTTGGGACTTTTGCAATCCCAAACAGAAGTGGATGTAAGCATGTAATGAATTCTTAAGGTGCTGGCACCAGACCAGTTTGAATAACTCTTTAGTACTTTGCTATCTAATTCCTAAACTCCAATTTAGCTCTTATTAAAACAATTTGAATCTAGCTCATATTCTCTGGTGCTAGTTTTGCAATCAATATTAAAGAGCTTCTCCCCACTCCCCATTATTTACATAAGGCTATTTCTCCTATATTTACTTTAGAGGGACTTGTTGAAGAGGAAACTACCACTTACCATGATTAAGAAACTCATAATCTCACATCTAGAAAGCTATCCTTGTGTATTTTACAATGAAAAAGTAAGTAGGTGTTTTATTAATAAATCATAAACTTTGATGAGACAAAGCAAATAATTTTTTAATCTTGTGAAATATAGAAACAATAAACAATATGCATACATTTGAGTACTGCAGAATACTGAACCAAATGAAGGCCTATGAAATTTCATCCTAGGAATGCACAAATAAATAATGTCTCTCTCATCCACTAACACCTGGCCAAATCATTCAGAGTATGGTTCATATTCTTAGGTGTGAGTCTACATTTCTATAATCATACTATAGCTGTAAGATGCCATCTAACAAATTAAGCACATTTTTCTGGCTCAAAATTCCCACTGTCAGAACTGAGCACAGAATGCAGAAATGTAGGCTGGAAATGACTTCTAGAAATTACCACGTACAGTGAGGCAGGATCAAGTATACCTAGATCATCTCTTAAGAAATATTTGTGTAACTGTTTTTTTAGAAATCCCCAGTGAAAGAGATTACTCAACCTATATAAAGAGCGTCATCCAGTGATTTTTCTCTCACCTGTATATAGTTAAAATTTTATTTTCTCATATATGCTCTTTGCTGTACTTTTAAGCCACTTTCTGCTTTTTCTACTTCATCTAGATATGCTGAACAACCCTGATCACCCTTCCTTTTATACAGTATGAGCTCATAAATCCAGATATCAAAAATCCAGAATTCTCAAAAATCCAGCACTTTTAAAGCTTCCCCCTCTGCTCCACCAGATGCGGTGGGGGAAGCTTGCACACCCCCCCTCCCCCCCCCCTGCCACACTCCTCGTTTTGTGACCAGCCTCTGCTCCGCTTTAAAAAAACCCAGAATTTTCAAATCTCCAGCAGGTGCTCAGTCCCAAGCAACATGGATTTATGAGGTTATACTGTCATAACTTTTTACATGTTAGAAAAATTTTATCATGTCCCCTATCAGTTATCATTGTCTAAACAGAACCAGTTCCTTCAACATTTCAGTCAAGGGTCAAGTTTTTTTTTCATTTGTTTTTTGTCTTTTTTTTAATCTTTATCATCTTTACAGTTCTTAAGAATGCATAACCTGCCTATTTTTTTCTTACAGTGTAGTACCTAAACTGGATACAGTGCATCAGCTGAGGCCTCCTCAGAACCCAACAGACTAGAATAATGACCTCCTGTTCCTTGCATACAAGGCCTTTTAAAAATATACTCCAGAATGAGATGTTCCTTTTACCAAAATGTCATGTGGTTGACTCTTGTTTAGTCTGTAAATTGTTATGAGCATGCAACAGTGTCTGCTATATTACTGCCTAACCAGTTACTCCCCATTTTTTGTATCTGCACGTTCAATTCTCCTTTCTTAGTATATTACTTTCTATCTGCCTTTCTTGAACATCATCTATTTGATTTTGATCCATGTCTCCAGGTTGTCAACATTATTTTGAATTTTGAACATGTCCACCAAAGTTTTTAGAACTTCTCACTGGTACGTGTCATTTGCAAATGTTATAAGGATAATCTCAATTCCATTCTCTAAATTATTAATGAAAGTTGACTAGAATAGGCATAGCACAGACCCCTGTAGGATCTCAATTGAAATGCCCAGAAAACTATTGATACATATATTCTTGTTTTGGTTCCCCCCCACCAAACAATTTTGATTATTTTATCTAAATCATATTTCCCTAGTTTGCTTATAAGAATTTCATATGGGACAGTTTCAGAAGCATTCCTATATCAAGATATGTGGCATTTACTGTTTTCCCTTTATGCACTAGTCAATTATTCTGTCAAAGACAAATAATTGATCATTGTACCACAATCTGTTGAAATGACCCAATCTGATTAGAGTGGCATATTATAGAATAGTGATTATTATACTATATATACTCCAGCTACATAAGACAAATTAATTCACAGTAATATGTCTTGGTTTACTTGGTTTCCCTATGTCTTGTCAATTTTAGTTAAATATTGATAACTTCCAGCAGCAGAACACATAATGTTCATTTTTCAGGTACATAGCAGACAACTGGTTCAGTGAACTATTTTTAGACATTAAATTTGTATGGCAGGCCTTTTTTTCATTGTGCAAGAATCATAAATTACCATTTTACAAAACCAATGGGGAGAACACAAACTCTAAACATGTAAAATTTTTGTGGGGATGTCAGGTACATTCAATCCAATTCTATACCTGAAAATGTTCATAGGTCTGAAAATAAATGCTGTAAATTACCACATGGAGACCACTGAATAAGACTTTACATTGCAGTACATTTTTCCCATTAAGGCATTTACCACAGACAGAGAAAAGCCTTCAGAAGTCATGACATCATATGCTTTCAAATAAGCACAAACAGTGGGTTCTGATAAAGTAACAGATACACTATACAGTCACTTATTTCTGTAGCTAAATTTAAACCAAACCTGGTTATATGAAACTTTTTAAAACTTTTTTTGCATTTTCAGTTTTCCATATGATCAACTGTGCTCAAAAGTCACTACACAGACAGCTCCTATCTATATATGAGCTAATTGAAGTTCAACTCAAAATATGAACTCTTAAGATTCCCAAAGCATTGCCAACTTTCTCTCTTATTGCTGGTGACTTCTTTATCAGTCATTTTAAAAACCAAATGATCAGTGTTAACAGAGATATAGCTATATATTTTGGCACTTTGAGCAAAACTTCAGGGGGAGATATATGCAGGGGGGCCAATTGTGAACACAAGAGCTTCTTTGTTGCATTCCTGTACCCTCCTCCACAACCACAGGAACCAAGCTGAAGAAGCCCTGTGTTTCCCAGCTTTAGGAGTTGGGTGCCAGGTCACTAGGGTAACCACTTATCCAAAAGGAAAGGCAGGACACAACCACTTTCCCTGCCCCCTGCCACAATCAGTGGCACAAGCAGACCACAGCTGAACAAAAGAGAGCAGGGGCAGATGCATGCTGCCCACAGTGGGCTTGGGGCTCTGTTCCCTGCTGTCTTCCCCCTGGGAACCCCCTGCCCACCTGGCAGCAGCAGGGGCCACAACTCCGTGGTGCTGCCACCACCACCCCTGCTGCTGCCAGCTGGGCAGGGGATGCCTCACCATAGCAGTGTGGCCTGCTCTTTCCCAGCACACTGCTCTTAGATCTGAGCAGCACAGGGCTTCTCTAGCTTATCTCTCATGACCATAGTCTTACATCTTTCATGGTTTTACTGCAGGGGTGGGCAATTATTTTGGGCAGAGGGCCGCTTACTGTGTTTTGGCAAGCCATTGAGGGCCACATGACAGGCAGCCCAGGGCAGATTAATATTAATTTTCTAAACTTTTTAGGGGCCCTGTGGGCCAGAAAGAATGGCCTGGTGGGCCGCATCTGTCCCCCAAGCCACATTTTGCCCACCCCTGTCTTACTGACTAGGACTTTGAGATTGTGTCTCTGCTTGTGACCCCCTCATGAAGCCTTAGCCTCTGGTCTGGATCCTTTTCTGGATCTATGACAAAATTCTTACACATCTACTGATAACAGTGACCAGGGCCAGCCCTAGCGGGGGACAAATCGGGGCAACCGTCCCAGGCCCTGCACTTTGGGGGGCCCCATGGAGCTGGATGGAGTGGCCACAGTGACTCCGTGCTGCCACCACCGCCTTCCCATCCAGCCGCTTGCTGCCCCCCCCCAACACCTCTGCTGCTGATGGTGGCGGCAGCATTTCTGGGTCTGGGGTACATGGGATCAGAGTAGGGGTGGGGTCCCTCATGGGCTGATTCGCTGTGGGGCCTGCACCCTACTCAGGTCGGCTCTGGCAGTGACTATTGTGGTTAATAGATTAGGTCTCCCTGTTAAGAGAGAAATTATGGTACCCTTTATGTGAAGTGATGTTAAATTATGACAGTAGTACCACCATCCAGCTGTTTGGATATTATAATAGCTTTCTATCTCATAATTAAAACATGCTATTTTTGGTTCAGGCTATGTATATCGCTCACCATCTAGAAATGATTGGTCCATCATTGAATTGCATAGAAAAAATGATACAATATAGTGACAAATCTGGACTTATGTATGCACTACATGCTAAAAAGTCACCAGTAGCATTTCCTATTCTAAATGTAGAGGGAAAATCTGGCTTCTCTGTTGTGTGAATACTCTTAGCAGATGCTGGCAAGAACTTTGCCAATATGTAGGTGGCAAATTCTTTCCTACAGATGATCATTTTCAATATCATTTTCAGTTTTTCTAGCATGTATAAATCAATCCCTTTTAGAATTAAATTTGCAGTTCCAAAAGATTGGGAAATCAGGCTAAATATTTCAAACAAATTACATATGATTGTTTCAGCAAGTAGAAAAATATATATATATTTTTTCTAATAAAAAAGACTGTATTCTGAACTTATAAGGCCAGTGGTGTCATGTATTTCTTTAGCTATTTTTATGCCTTTGGATGTATAGAAAACATGCTGTGAAAATGCCCCTTAGGTCTCTATCAGTGTTATACATAGGATTTCTATTCAACAAGGAGGATTACATCTAAAATGCAAAACTGGTAAATGAAAGTAGGCTTTGTAGAATATGGACAATAAAATATACAGCTTGTCAAAGGGCATTGTTGGAAAGATTGAGTTTAGTCGCATGCTATTCTGTCTAGGCCCCTACTTAGCAAGACTGTTCCTTTTTATTATCAGGCAATTCACCAAGCATGAGTAATTTCCACATAAATTTGTTTATACAATTGCGACATAAACATACATTCTGAAATAAAGGACTTGATGTATTACAGCGGGGCTGCTCATGGTGCTATAGTTAAGGTTGTGTCAAGTGCTTCTATTAAAACACTCTTTTCTGAAGTTTATAACTTGAAGTAAACACTTGCCCATGGGTTGAAACTTTAGTCAATGGGGTCCTCATATAGTACAGTGGATAAGGATTCTGTGGCATGCTTTCTGTTAATGTTGAAGAGAGTTATCCAATTCAATCTCTAATACACATAATAAACATACACAAGTATCTGATTCAGATATTTTCTCCAGTGACAACTCAAGTAGAGGGAAATTAAATGATAAAAATGTTCTATTTCCCTGTCTTTTTTCGCATTCAATATAAACCTCTATAGCAAAAAGAGGTTAAATAAAAAGTAACGAAAAGAAAAAAAAAAAAAAAGCATAATTACCCGCCCAAGGCTCGGAGTCTCTTTGTTATTAAGAGTTGAGTAAAGATGGTATAGCAAAACTATAAAAAGTAGCAGCACTCCTTGCTTTATTCTTTCCACACATGCATGCAATACTATTCTAGAGTCATCAGTCCAATAGGATTAGACTTTTCACTACACAAAATACGCTTATTCTCAAAGGAAATCCCATTAGTAAGTGAATCAACTTTCTGATGTCTGCTCATATTATTTAAGTTGTCTCAGAATGCTTCTCTACCTGATATGATTTGTACCCTTTAAAAAATAAAATGCAATAGTGAGAAGGTCATTCTCCCACATGCAACATGTTGAAGACTTAAGTTAAACAATAATGAAAAAGTAAAAATTAAGAAGTTTTGCATTCTTCAAAATTACTCCTTGGATCTCAATAAATCCCAGGAAATGAGATGTAAGTAAATGTCTTTTTTTTTTTTTAATTCCCAGTCTAAGGCTGGCAGCCTGAGTATCTTCTATAATACCTAGGGTGTTTGCTGGGTGTAAAGAAACTATAATAGCCATTAGGAAAAGCCAAGAAGAAGCCTGTGACTAAGAAGCATAGGAGTGTAGTTGGGTCTTAGAGCACAGGGACAGTGGAAACTTCCAGTTGCTGCCATGGTTGTAATAGCACGGCTACCAATGGCAGTTGGGTTTTTTTGTTTTTTTTTTGCCCCTACCACAAGTTGCCCTGTTTGCCTTGCTCTAGCTATGCCCCTGTTGTGGCTTAAACACCACACATCTCAGAGATTACAATATGTAACTGAGATGCTGGGAAGTGCCTAACTCTGATTGGAGTTCCTTCATTAATCCTGCTTTTGAGTTAGGAATTTAAACCACATTTCAAACCCCCAAAAGTGGTCAGTCTTTTCGAAATGTAGCTGGAGGAGGAGGTGTCCCTTTCATCCAATAGCTCAGTGGTTACAGCAGTCACCTAAGGTATAGGGAACATGAAATAGGAATGGGAACTGGAGCCAAGGTCTTCTCCTACCATATAAGTACCTTAATCGCTCCGTTCCTGTTTCAGTGAATATTTACTGATTCCCTGGAAAGTGAAACAACTTCAACAGATGGGATGCAAAGGACTCTAGAGCAGCCTGTCTTCTGGTGGTTAATGTATTCTGGTGGGCGATGGGTAGTAAGGGGTACTTCAAACCAAGACTTCCATATGCTATGGGAGTAAACTTATCATTGTGATTTGAGATAAAAAAGGAAGCCACCTCTTCCCTCCCTGAACTTAGACATAATTTTAGCTCATATAATAATTAATGCCCTGCAAGTGAGAGGTGAACAATACATATTTTGCGATTCTTAATGGGGTTTAAGTTTGATAAAGGTGTCAAGATGCTCAGCACTATCAAGATTTAGGCATTTGTATACATGCCTAGAAGCAGAAACTTAGGTGCCAAGGGACTCTAGACATCAACAAGGATAAGCAGTTTTTTTGTGAATACCAGTCACATCTAAATGTTCAGGCTTGGTTCTTAAAGTGGTATTTAAATTCCAAGTCCCCTTTGTGAATTTAGCTCCTGCTACCCACACACACAGAGTGTAGCTCAGACTGTAACATGTAATTTCATGCTTTTTAGGATACAACTATCAAGGGTCTACTATGGACAACTTTTAATTATTTCATGCAAATTCAAATGGAGCTAGGAATTTATTTAAAAATAACCTGCACATGCACAAGAAATGTAAATGCCTCCAAATTTTGTAACATTGTTTTCAGTGTATAAGCTCACTATGAATGCACCTGCATAAACTAGATCCTGTTCTCTATGAGGCTCAGAGGGAGTCATTACAGTCTATCAAGTCAATGATCCCTGAGATAAGTAGGATATACATGAACAGACTGTAATGGTTCCAAAGGAGTCCTCCTCCTCATTAAAATCTGAATTCTCCTCTGTAAAATTTCCCTAAATATAATTTTACCAGAGAAATAAATAAATGTTCACTGAGTTGCTACAAATAAATATAATACATAGACCATTATAATTGGATGTTTTAAATATATATTTGTACATATGTTTTTATATGTAATTATCTAAATTCACTCCAAAATAGATATTGCATGCATATTTAAGTCAGAATTCTACAGTTAAATATGGATGGACAGATCTATGAATCCAGCAGAGTGTCTGCTATGGAACATTTATAGATCTACATGTTTAAGGTCCACCTGCACAATCTTCTGTAAAATCACTTACAGAACTCAGACCTCCAACTTTGGGCCTTAAGTGTTAAAAAGCCATTTTTAAAGAACAGGAGTCTGTCCATGGACTTCAGATCTCAGGGCAGTGACTGAATCTACTTATATATTTGTATTGCACCATACTATGAAGTTCAATACTAACATTAGCCTTTGGGAAATAGCTTAGAGCCACCACCATCACCAGCTGCCAACGGCAGCCTGCTGTCATCCCACATCATCCAGGGACCCGTACCCCCTGGGAAGAGCTGGGGTAAATGATCAGACAGATGGGAGAAAGATCGTGGAAGCTGGGGAATTGAACCAAAAACTGGGGGAATGTTCATTTCCCAGCTCCCAGTTTCGTTCCCCAGCCTCCTGTTTATCTGGGGCTGCTAGCAGCTTGCTGAAACCCCACACACAGATCGGGGGGCCTACACCCCCTGTGAAGAACTGGGGAAATGATCAGAGAGCTGGGGGAAACAATCAGAGAGCTGGTGAATCGACCCAGGAGCTAGATGTCAATATCAGAGCAGTCCTCCCTCCCTCTCCTTAGGTTCATTTTACTTGAAAGCAAGCCCAGCTTTGAACCTCAAAAAATTTCAAAACTTTCGAAACATTTCGAGTACCCTAGTTTAATTTCAAAGCTGTTTTGAAGCCTTTTGTTTCATTTAGGTTTAGATTAGAGATCAGAAGGCAATATTTTACAGTTAGGGTGGCCAAAATCTGGAACCAACTTCTCAGGGAAGTGGTCCTCACCCCTACCTTGGGCAAATTCAAGAGGAGGTTGGATGATCACCTGTCTGGGGTCTTGTGAACCCAGCATTCATTCCTGCCTGTGGCAGGCGGGCAGGCAAGAAAATCTGTTCAGGTCCCTCCTGACCCTAGCTACTATGAAACTATGAAACTATTTAAATTTTTCTGTGTTGAGCTCAAAACACATTGAAACAGCTTGGAAATGAAACACCTGGTGAAACTTTGCACAGCCCTAATGTAGTTGTGTTTCATTTTGATCACATAAAAATGTGGATTGTGGGTTCTTTTTTTTAAATCTGAAAATTGGGGATTTTTTTTTTTTTTATCAGAGAAAACTAGTATCCCCGGTCATAAGCAGGGTTTACTCAGACCCATTGAATTCGGGTTTTAACAAGCCTATGGTTGCTCTGTTGACAAACAGTCAACAGGATAGTATCTGATTCATATATATTACAGACTACGGCAAAGAAAAGATAGATCCAGAACATTAAATTAGTATGTGGTGTTTGGTCTTCTTGTCTTGCACCTAGTAGCTTCTTTAATCTGGAAAGGGGAGAGCAGGGTGAGTGTTGTGGTATCATACTATCACTACCACTTTGCAGATGACACAAAGCTTTCATGATAATCAGGACCAGAAGGGACTTCAAAAGAGATAATAATTTGAAGGAATTTGAAGGAGATATAAAAAAGCTAGATGAATAGGCAACCAGATTACCCATTGAATGTGTTGATAAATGCAAAGTAATGCAGAGATCCTGCCACATGGAGCCTGGCTGGCAGTGGAGTGTGGCTCCAGCTGGCCAGGCTGCAGTTTTGGGTATTGCTTGCTGCCGCCATGTATGCCACTCCACGTTTTTTTTCTACTTTTTTTTTTTTTGACCCCTAGATATCCAGGGCTCAAAACCCCACTCTGTGCTGATCCCTTGCAGTGCAGAGAACAACTGAACTTTCAGTATGTGGCACTGCAGATGCAGTACCACATACTGGATAGCTGTGCTCATCTAGATGTGACCTGTATGTCTCCCGGGAGAAGATTTTTGTCCACTGCTCTTACAGAATTACAGTGGTCCTAGTCCTATTTGTTCTGCTTAAGTATCTGTGAATTCTGTGTGATAAAATATGCTAACACTTTCCCCAAGAACTTTAGCTGGTTATATCAATGGAGATCTGCCAGTGTATTCTGGTTGGCAGTCTAACCCTTTAAGTTTTCTAAACACAAGCAGTGTGAACTAAGGGTAGGGGAAGAATTTACCAGTACTTAACATGAACAATAAACTGTCTTTCCATGAAGCTTCTGTATTCTTAAATAGGGAAAGCAATAAAACAAGCAATGTTTTCCTTGTTTATCATTTTCTCCTTGTCATCATTACATAATGATGGCAATACAGATAAAGTCAATTTACAATAATATTTTGTACTTCAACAGTGTTTTGTATTGGATTATCCTGAAGCACTTTATAAAACATTACAAAATGAAGCTTTGCAAGCTTATGAGGAAGGGAGAACTATTTTACCAAAATTGCACAGTATTTTGCACAGTATGATCTACCAAAGCTAGATAAGAAACACAGATCCCTAACACTAAGGGCCAGATCCTATTCGAACTACTGGACATCTAAGTGGATTTAGGCACCCATATATCATTCTATTCCTTGTTCAAATACTGAAAATTGGTTAATTTTGGTTACAGGCTATCATCTTCCTCTGAAACTGGAGTCACAAAAAAGCAATGAAGACAAGGAGGAGAAAAAGCCCACACATCTTTTGAATGAACATGTTTCAGGGACTTGGGCAAGGTTGCACCTAAGACTACTTACATACTTAAAAATAGAATTTGGTTCTAAGTTTTCTCATCATTACTGTTATTATATATAGCTATATATATGTGTGTGTGTGTGTGTGTGTGTGTGTATAAATTCACTCCAAAATAGATATTGCATGCATATTTAAGTCAGAATTCTACAGTTAAATACAAGTGGCCAGATCTATGAACCCAGACAGAGTGTCTGTTAAGAAACATATATATATACACAAAATATATGAACCTAAGTTATATATATATATTAACAGTAATGCTAAGAAATTTTAGGACCAAATTAGGATCCAAACTTAGGATCATATCTTTTGTGTATAATGTGCGTTTACAGTTGCAAGTCTATCTATATATATAGAGAGAGAGAATTGCACATATATAGAATTTATATATATGTGCAGCTCTCTCTCTCCCTCTTTCTCTCTCTATCTCTCTCTCTAGACTTGCAACTGTACACACACACTATACACAAAAGATATCATCCTTAGTCTAAGAAGCTTCCTCTTTCTACCCATATTTAAACCAATTCTTTCTTTAGGCATACATATTACAGGGCAATAACTGGTACCAATTGTTTTTAAATACCACATGATCATAATGATCTATAAAAACATATTAATCCAATAATTTGTTATGCCAAATAGTCTCCATTATCCTGTCTTCCTTAGGATGATTTTCTAGTTACATATATTTTTTGTTATGGTCCAATTAGATCAAAGAAATTTTGTATACTGCTATCTACTATGAAAAGCCATATTAAAATCTGATAGCTGAGACACTGGGCTGGGATTGCAAATTTATCCAGACATAGCTTTAAAAAAAATGCTTTTCATTTTGAAATACTCTAACATTTTTGGCATAGTGCTGCTTGGTCAGCTGGGCATAATGTGGAGATATGAAGGCTATGGTCAGCTGTCCTGGATTTCTTTATGAGACTCAAGGGGATGTCAAAGGGTTACTGCTATTTGCATTAAAAATAACCTAGTAATACAAACACACTGCACATATTCTGTACACTAGGTTTCAATAAACTTTCAGTTTAATGCCTGTTAATTATATATAAAGCATATATTTATTTAAAATACTTTGGCACTTTAGATTTTTTTGTTGGTGTTATTAGGGTTAAGAGGAGTCTGAAAACATTCTGGCTATCTCTAGAAGAACAATTTGTATGCATACATTTTGGAATTTTATTTTTAAGGTAATTTCTTCATGAATAAGCATGAAGGGTGGCTAGAGCAGTGAATGCCTATTTCGAGGATGACTTCTTGACATTGCCTTATTCTATTAATGGTGGTTATGACTTTATTCCATATTACTGTCCTCCTGAATTTGCTTCTCTGCTAGGGACAACACCAGCAACTGTTCACTGAGCATAGCAAATGCCTGATACAAAAAAAAAAAAAGAGGAAATAAAGAAAAAGTAAGTTGAACTGTTTTTCTCATAGCAGCATCGTAGTCTGTGGTCAAGTACCTGGGTATCTTATTATTCTGCTGCTGGCTTTTGTGTCAATTTGAAATGTCTGTCAAGTGAGCACAGGGACAGTTAGTTATGGGCTCTTAACCAGCTGGATGCTGATTTCATTTTAATGTCCTTAGAGTATGATAAAATAGTTGCTTGCTATTCTGTACTATACGTGTTCAGATGAGAATAATTTACATTTCCTCAGGATCCTCACCATTCTGCCGTTTTTGAGGTAGAAATGACATTTTTTCAAGAGCGTGCTTTGTACAGAAATGTATGTATTTGCCCTAAAGCCACCTGCATCACAATAGTAGACTCAATTAACCGGTGTTCTTTAGCAATCGCATATAAAACAACTATGCATTTAGTATAGATGCCAGTGTAAACATTTCTATGCCTTAAGTTGAAATGGTAAATAACTATCTTGAATGTATGAATATGTGTAAACCTATATGAATAGCTTATGAAAAGGGATATGGAGATACAAGGATATATATTGAGCTGCCTTTTATTTTTTATCCTAGTTAATCTCCTACAAGAATAGAAGTTATAGATCAGGCCCTCTGTGCTCAATTCAGGAGCATTCAGGAGACCTTAGAATTCAGGGCAGCCTGTTACCAGATTAGCCCATTACTTTGCGGTGTGCTCATTTATTAGGGATACGTTTCTAGGGTCTTGGTAATTCTGTCAATGTGCTGCTTGTGTTACTTGTGTTTCTATACGGAGCTGTATATCTCCCTTCTGCAAGTCCTCACCCCCTCCCAAATGGAGCTATCTTGCAGGACTCAGTCTCAATGGGGCTGAGTTTCTCCAGTCACCAAATCAGTCATACACTCAAACACACAGATTAACGTGACACACCTGACCCGGCCTGGTTGATCAGCATGGACAGGCTGACACCCTCATATGCCAAGAATCAGTTCATCAGAGCAACAATACACTGCAGTCAGACACAAGCACACAGGTAAACAGAATCCCTCTGAATCTGGCTGGGTGTCCAGCATTCAGTTCATGAGGGCACGTCTGAGCCAAACTGGGTCAATCAGCCTGTACAAGCTGATCCCCTTATGTGTTTCAAACTCAGCACGTCCCAATTTTTGGCCTCTTGATGAGCAGACCCCACAGTATTTTTAGGTTTCACAGGGATCTTTAGCTTAGGTAAAAGAAGTGTTGCTGCAGTGCATGTGAGGAAGGAGAAGTAGAGAAGGAAAAATATACCCAGTTACTACCACTTTGACTATAAAAGTTATTTATTGCTAAGTTTATGAAATATATGATGTTACTAGTAGTAATAGACATGCAAAAGTAAAACAAACACAAACAATTACAATATTACCCTGGTTTCATTAAGTATTTGGGGAAACTTAGCTCAAGCTTAACTATTACATTTCAGGTTCAGAAATTTATGCCTAGAGAGAAAAGAAAGAGAGCGCTGGGATCTCACCAGTCCAAGGTACTTGGGTTGCAAAGCTGACAGGTAAAGTTCGTAGCATAATCCTTGAATGGAGACGATCTGTTCTTCCAGCATCCCAAGAACAACAGGGGATGGTGTTACCGCACATGATTTTTCTTCTTGAAGCACACAGCTGCTGCTCTTTTACAGATTTTTAAACCCTCAGTTCAGCTGCTTAGAAGCATTCTCAATAGTGAAAATCATTGTCTTTTCTATTGACAAGGGGTTATCTGGTTTGGA
>NW_005842086.1:1534702-1538226 GCF_000455745.1 Alligator sinensis | reverse complement strand
GTCGTCCCGGGAAAAGTATGACAACACCTGTGGTTAGGGCTCCAACAGGCTGGACGCTGTGATGAACCCCTTTACCATTGTTCAAATGTTGCCCATACCCCCTCTGATTTGGTCTCTTGCCTCAGCATTCCTTAACCCAGCAACTGAGTTTTAGTCAATCAAGTTTAAATAGGCCTCCCATAGTGGGACCGGGGAATGAGATGCCTATTAAACTTAGAGGTGTGTGTGTGTCTGCAGGGGAAAAAGTCCTTTGTAAATCCAGATTAGAACTGGTCTGATAAATGCTGAGCTGGGTGTGTGTGAACATGGGTTGATTAACATTTGGAGCACAGATTCCCCATCATGCAGTGCTCCCTTGGTTCTCTGGTCCCAGATTTCACTGCAGTCTCTGCTTCAGGCTTTCTGTTCTCCATCTCTCATGTAAATGAATGGTCATCTGGTTCCACCTGAGATGCAAATGAGACCCAGAGCAGTTGTTTCACTCTTGTCACCCTTATCTGGAGAGTTTTAGGTGTGTCTCTCACTGCATCTTAATCAGTTTCATTTATGTGGAGGAGGGGAGGGAGGGGGGTGAGTCCTTTGTGAGTCAGACAGGCTGTGTCCTGTGCCAGGGTTGCCCAAGAATACAGAGCTGAGATGTAACAAGCCCAAATTTGACTCATCTTTAAAATGTCTCAAGGGGCACATCTACACGTGCAATTAATTGTGACTAAATTTACTGTGCATTAAGCTAATGTGCAATAAGCGATTTTTGACAGGTGTCTACATGTGCATGGAGTTGGCATTAAATTTAATGCCCCACTGCCCCTGTGGCCACTGGGGGTGATCTCCAGCCTCCAGTCACATGGTTGCCATGTTGAAGTCAGAGCCAGTTGCCAGCACTTGGCAGCCATCTTGGAAATACAGCCCCACCCTCCAATCCCTGGCTAATTCCTTCACTGCCCAGGAGAGGCATGCCCAGTGCCAGAGCAGCATGTGATAGCTCCCTCCTTGCCCACCCTGCCTCCCCACACCAAGGCCACTCAGCCCCTGCCCCTGCCCATGATGCCCAGTGCCCTGCTACTCCAGCCCTGCCCCTGCCAGTAATGACCAGTGAGCCATGCTCCTGCTGTCCATGGTGCTGGCCCTGGTGGCCCCAGAAGGCCTTCCCCCACCTAGGCCCCAGGACAGCTATGCATCCACCGGGGGGGGGGCAGGGTGTCAGTTGTGGGAGGCCCTGGTTGACACACTTCTCTTGCTCCAGCTCAGCTACCCCACGCCCCACACACACCCTATGCTCTGCTCACACCCAGCACCACTCTCAGGACATGAAAATGTTCAAAACAAGTGTTATTTACCTAACAACATCCACACCTTTCCCTCCTCAACATACTGAGCTCTCTTCCCCCTCCCTGCTCAACACGCAGAGCCTCTCCACCACCCTCATCACCCACCAACCATAAAAAAACTGCTTACAATCAGAAAACTATTTACAATCAGAAAACTTTACAAGTGGGAAACTATTTACAATATCTCTGGTTTTTGAGCCCAGAGTCAGGGACCATGTGGATGGGGGTGGAGCTAGGGGGTAGATCCTGGGGCCAGGTGCCCAGGACCCCAGCCTTGGGATGTTCCCCTGTGGGTACAGGGGCCATGGAAACCTCAGCCAGCAGTGGCCTCATACATGAATGGGTCCTTGGGTTCATGGTATGGGGGAGAGTGGTTGGGCTGGGCCCAGGAGGGTGGTGGTAGGCCCAAGATGAGGGCTGGGCCAGAGGGCTGGCAGGAGGACCTCCTCTCAGGGCTAAGCAGGGTCCTTCTGTGGGGTGGTGGACAGGACCTGTGGGACCATTGGCAGGGGGCTAGACAGTGGAGATGTATGGATGCAGCCACCAGGCCCAGGAGGGTGCCTAGGGCCCAGCAGTCAGCATTTTCCTGTTACCAGAGTGGTTTAGGTACTTCCTCTCCAGGGCCTCCATTTGCAACCAGTGATCCCACTGCATCCAGTCCCATGCCTCCCCCTGGGCAAGATCCTCCACCCACCAGGCCTGGTGCCATACCTCCCACTCCTCTGCCACCTCCATCAGCTGCTGGAGCAGGAAGGTCCAGTATATGGTATCCTGCTGGTTCAGTCAGCACATCCAGACAGTTCCAGTGCTGGGTGGCGGTTGCTCAGAGCCTGCATCCCCGCTGAGGCTGGTGGCCCGCATCCAGATATTGGCCCTGTAGAAGCAAGAGACAAAAGCTTTTTGTGAGAGCTTGCAACATTTCAGAGGTTTCATAGATTTCATAGCTTTCATAGACATTAGGGCTGGAAGGGATCTCGGAAGACCATCGAGTCCAGCCCCTGAATATGGTAATATGCTCTGCACTGGGGCCATATGCTGCCTGGCCTCAGATCGGAGGTTGGCACAGGTGCCCAGGGACCATAGTAAGTTGGCCAGGCAGGACAAGGCATCTGCTGCCCGATCCCCACATCCCTGCTTGCTCCCCTGGGGCCAGCGGCCCTCTGGGTGCTGGTCACAGGCAGCCTGATTCCCCTACCCCTTTCCCATCTGCTGCCATGGCTCCAGACTCTGCTCCCCACACCCTCTCCCTAAAGGCCAATTGCTCTCTGTGCTGCCACCCATCCCAAGGTGCCTATAGATTTAGGAATATGGGGCTCCAGGACAACTGGGGAGAGGGGCTGGCTATGCCCTGATTCTCCTTGCAGGGGGCCTCTTTGGGGAGGTGCCCCCCTGCACCACCTGCACCACCACTGTGCCCTGAGCATGTCCCTGCTGCACTTACCCTGGGCAGTGTGTGGTAAGCTGCTTGTGCAGGCTGAGGGGTGCCCAAGCCACTCTGCTGATGATGATCCTCACGATGCCCTGAGCACTCCTGTGCCTTCGGTTTGGGACTCTGAGCTAGGACAGTGTAGGGGGAAAGCCTGGGATGCCCTACAATCTATGCCACCACCTAGAGGGCTACCTGTGGCAGTGCTACATATCCCTTCCCACACCCCTGCTGCCAAGGAGGACATTGCCATCAATGCTTTCCTCGGGGTGTGAGAAGCCCATAACCACCCAGCTGTGGGGACATCAGCTGTTCAGTAAAGTTTTGAACTGTGTCCTGCTTCTTTCTGTGCTGTAGCAGGGGGGAACCTGGTGCCAGGGAAGTGCAGGAGTGTCAGGCAGGGAGTCAGGGCAGGGGCCAGGACTGGGGCCAGGGGAAGGGGCAGGGACTGGGAGGGTCCTCCCTCCAGTGTGGGACCACATGTCTGGGGCTGGTGAGGCTGGCAGCTTGGCACAGGCCTCTCCACTGGTGAGGGCAACTGGCTGTGCCTGGTGTCTACAGCCCGTGGTGTGTGGCAGGCCGGCACCTGGCCAGACCCCTTTTCCCCCGCCCCTGGGGAGAAGCTTGCACTGCTGCTGGCCAGCAGTGATGTTGCTGGCTGCTCCTTATGGTGGGGTCTGCAGCTGTGCTGAGGGCAAGGCAGCTTCATAGATTTCATAGACGTTAGGGCTGGAAGGGACCTCGGAAGATCATCGAGTCCAGCCCCCTGC
>NW_005842086.1:1491898-1530823 GCF_000455745.1 Alligator sinensis | reverse complement strand
CACCCTAAGGGGTTAGCCCCCTCTCTCCACGGGCCCTGCTTACCCCAGCTGTGCTGGGGGTCGGCGGGGGGCTCTGCGGCTGCTGGAGGGTTTTGGGGGGCTTCTGGGGGGCTTCGGGGGAGCGGGGGCGCAGCGAGCTTTCACCCGCGCATCTCTCGCCGCTTCTGAGCCTAACAGTAGCTGGCCAGGGCTTGCCAAGCTGCCAGTGGATGCAGCAGCCAGGAAGTAGGATGGCGTGGGGCACTGAAGGCCTGATGGCCCTTCCTCCAGTGATGTGTCACTGGAGGGGTCAGGGCAGGGGAGGGGCTCAGGCAGGCTACCCTGCTGGTGATAGTCGCAGGGGTGTGGCCTAGGTCCCGGGGCACCAATATATGGGTTAGCTCCCACATAAAGGCCATGGTGGTGCAGGCACAACTGTACCAATGATTGTCGTCGGTCATGGCCATCCACTGTGCCTGCAAGGCCTTGACCTTAATGCAGCAATACCATGCCAACTGGGTGTACCTTCACTCCCACATCACACCTGACAGGGTGAGCAGCAGCAAGGAGCAGGTGCTGGCCCTGCTGCCAGAGACAGCCAGCCAGCAGCCCTGGGGGGATATCAGGGATGGGCATGGGATGCAGCAAGATGCATCCCTTTGCAACTGACCTCTGGCCAAGCAGCATTTGTGGAAAGGGGACAGGCCAGGGAGAGGCAGCCTGTGGCCCATCCAGGGGTGCACACAAGGCCTGCACTGGTCCTAGGAAGTGCACAGGCTCCAGCAGACAAAATGGCTGCAGGCTTTTATACCCTGTAGCTAGGGGCTGCTGGAGAGCAACCCAGCCCTGGAGCAGGAGAGGTGGCCAGCCAGAAACCCTGGGGTTGGACTCAGGCCAGCCCCCTAGTAGCTGGGCAGACCCAGCACTAAAGTTAGTTTTATATATGGAAAAATGACAAATTTGGTATAATTGTTCAGGTATAGAATCTAATGATTGGAGGTTTACTTTTAATTTGTCCCTCTCACACTGGTACAGTAAGAAAAAGAAATCTGGGGGGAATCAGGTGGCCTCCTTGTCTTTTATCCCCCCCACCAACTTCTTCCCTCTGCAGTCCCTTCCCCCTATTACTATCAGACTCTCCTTTCCATAAGCACATGGAATTGAAAAGTAAATTTGAAAAACAATACATTTGAAATAACCATCCCTGCGGTCATTGAATACAGACAACTTACTATGGGTATCCTTAGACTTGGTCTATCCAGAATTGATGCATTTTACTTTTTTGAAACTGCTGTAAAATTTAGCACAGGTACTGTATAAACATAATTTTAAGCACCATTTTGTACCTACTCATATATAGTACAAACAGTGTATGATACTAGTACAAAGTCAAAAGACTCCTGATTTACCTTATAGTTCCTTGGGCTGGACCATAGCACAGCCAACATCATTTGAAGCCAGGGTGACCCCAAAGCTCAGCACTGCTCAGTATGTGTGTGTACTCTAGAAAACCCCACAAATGTTCCATGTGCTAACTAGACCCCGCTCATGACTTTATCTAGCACTTGAACTGGGTGTTCTTGTAACACATCCTGTATATGGAAATAAGAAGCAGGCAACCTGATTTGGCTCGTCATGCTGGAGGCTGAGAGATGGGGTAACAGAGTGGTTCTGGATGAACTATTAGAGGCCCTGTTTGGTGATGTTTGCTAGACATTTGAGGCTGGGGAAGAAGCCGGGATCATTGAAAATGGGAAAGAAAGGCTATGGGAGTGAAGAGAAAGTTGAAATTTATTTAATGTGGTGGCTCACCAGAGGGGGGACAGAGCACAATGGGCACTACTATGTATCTTATTCAGATGGGCTGCACAACCTTTCCTTGTAGCAGGTTCCCATCAATATGTTTTCCCAATATGGGCCATGTGTTTTTATAGTCATGCACAGAGTTAGCTGCATTTTATAAACTTCATAGTTCATTTCCATTACTGAGAACATGCTACTTTTGGCAACAGTTTAATAATAGACAATGTATTTAAGGTGGTTTCCTTGTATGTGAATATAAGACTTGGAGCTTTTTTCACTATGCTGGTTGGGGAAAAAACAATCCTTGTTTTATATTTGAGTAAGTAGGGTAACTGAACTTCATTCTGCATCATTTCTTCTTTACATTGGAAGAGTATTATATCAATGATGTCTTATTTGTATATTCTGAGGATGCTAGATAAAATCACTGCTGAAGACAATGCCAGCATAAGCATAGCATGTGACAGAAATCTGTACTCAGCTGGATTGTTTTTCCTGCTGTGTAATCCCTCTCTTTCAGGTAGGCCAACTCAAGAGAAATAACTCAAGACTGAGTCACTCAAACTAATTTGGTAATGTGAGATTTTTAGACATATTCAAAGGAAATGGGTTTAGCATACAAAAAGTTCCTATTTTGTAGAAACTCTCATACATGACCTACCTTGATCATTTATATTGGGCTTTTTCTAGCCTGCCTTCCCAATGAACTAGTTTCTAGAACATGCTCTTTTTGCTTGACTTTCCTCTGGATGAAAGCAAAGTAATGCTCTGTGTAAGATAAACACAAAAAATATAGGGGAAGCAGAATTTATTATGCATTACATCCAGACTTATTTAAAAGCATCTTTTACAGCCATAACACAATATTCAGGAGTCAGTCAGCTCTGCAGCCTAATATATCAGTGAAGTACTGACATGACATCATTTTCAGAGCTGTGTTTTTAAGGGAGTGTTAGATGTTCAGAATATTACGTGTGTAGATGTGCCTATGTCTTTGCTTTAACTGACACATGGAAATAGCTCTGCCTGGCTTTCTGGATTTGCTGCTGCAGTTTACCACAGTCTGCACATTACCTTAACTTTGATAATGTTTCTCATAGTATACATATATATTGTCTGTGTATGTATATCTACCTATCTATAGATTTTACATCTATTGATAGATATAGATATATAGAGATGTCTAGATATATCTTTATCTCTCTCTATATAAAGATATATATAGATATCTTATCTATATCTATATCTATATAGATATATGTATTTACTCAACATTTCACATTAAACATCTATAATGAGGTGACAAAGTACCTAGTTTTTTTATACTGGTCCTATTCCCAGGAAAACATCCAGCGTCACATGTTACATTATCAACCATGCATATAATGAAAGAAAATAATTGCCCTGTCCCAGAAGGATTTTTACTGATGCTTTCACTAAATTAGCACTATCAGTCAGAGAATATGCACTTTTAGAGTGTTTCAATTCTGACACCCACAGTCACTGCAAGCCTGTTTTCACATAGTAAAAACAGGTATTATATTATTAGCATTACATATTTATATGACAGCATTGCCTAGGGCCCATCTGAGCCCTAATATGCTATCAGATATGCAAACATACAGGAAAAAGGCAGTCTCTGCCTATAGAGGGAATTAGCTGTGTCAGTCTGAAGTCAGGCAGAAGGCAGGTAGGTTTGCAACCTTATAGACTGCCTAAACATATACAATTTAAATAAACAAGTCAGAGAAAGAAGCGATTAAATGAAATGCTATTACCTAGGGTATCCTACATTTTATTATAGAAACAAATAATTAACATTGCATCTATAGAAATCTTGATTACTGGATGAGAAGCAATATTTTTGACAGACTTGGTAGTTGCATATACATTTGGTAGATGGACCTTTTTCATGGTTTAATACAATATACAGTTTGGAATTGGGCAGGGAGAAAAGTGACAATGCCAGAAATATCCAAAATATTTGTCCAAAGCAGAGAAGAAGGATCTACAGAAAAATCTTCTCTTTTGGATTGCTAAGCAAATTTATTTAAATGAGACAGTTGGCAGTTTATATTTAAGTAACTACTGACAGGTAGAAAATAGCCAAATTGACAATAACATGGTCATCTATTGAATGCTCTCCATGGTTACATTCAGAATTAGTCTGAAAGGATGAACTAATCCATACCTGAGAACTGCACTACTTGCTAAGAAATAAACAGCATTTGATTTGAACCAAGGCAGGGCTTCATTCTTTTCTACTTCTTCTTATCATGTGCATCTCTGAGCACTGAGGAGTAATTTCTGATGTACTCCTCCTCTGCCCCATTCCCCATGGGATTCCTTGCATTTCGCTTGGAGTACCAAATAGCCTCCTTTAATTCCCCTCATTAGCATTTGTAGTTATGCATGCTAAACTGGGCATAATCATTCTTTAGGATTTGAAACAACTGCAGCAGGAATCTGGAAGGAAATCTACCCCTTAAGCATTGCACAATAGGATGCTTGTATTATTAAGGGTTTTGTTTTTTTTTAAGTATTACTGACCACAGCCAAAAGCAACATGGTGATCTGGGTGGACTACTGACCTGATGAGGTGTAGGTTTAACAAATTCTACATCTTGAGATCTTGTGTCATAGCTATAATGCTTCTGGCTAGTGAGAATTAAAGGGGGAATCTTTCAGAGCCTGCTAAAGCTGCTTTTTGATCAGTAAGAGTAGCAGCTGGTTGAATAATGTAAAACACTGTTTCTCTTGCCCTGCTGCTCAGGGGCTAAGCATGTTACCTCCAAAGCGCTCTCAACCTTTGTAAGCTGTGCCTGCAAACCCAAATAAACCATGCACAGTACATTACTAGGTCAAAAAACCAGCTTGGTTTCTACCTTTTATTTATTGTCCTGGAATACATCCAGCAGCTGGAGAAGCAATCACTAGAATTTTTGAGAAGCCAGATTAGCCATTGTTCTAGGCATCAAGTAGTAGGACACAGAGACAACTGATCAGCTTTGTATCATACTCTTCAGTCACATATAATTGGATTTTTTTTAATGAAGAACTTTGAATAAAGGCCATTTCAAAACATGGCTATTATTTTACATACAAATTCATTGTCTTTAAAATGTAAAATATAATATTTGAAGAGTCAGTTTCATTAGGGAAAATCAGGAGGAAGGGCAATACGAACACCACAGATGGTATAAATGGAGATGGTACCTCCTCTACCTGTCCAGACTTTCCTTTATCTAGATTTTCCTTCATCAGAGCAATAAGGGTAGGGACTGTAATGGAATCCATTATGGCTCCTGGATTCTGAGGCAGAACTGATCCATACTGGGCACGTCTACATGAGACCTGTTAATGCCCATTAGCATACTTTACTGTGAAGTAAACATATGTGTCTACACACATGCATGCTTACTGAGCAGTAAAAACCCTTCATCCTGCTTAAATTAGCCACTTGCTTTTGCAGGATTCGTTAATGCGCAGTAACGTACATGTAGATGCCACCTGGTAGCAAGTTGGTTCCCAGGTCTGCTTAGCCACTAAGGGCTAGGAGCCTCTCCTGCCCTAAGGCTGGCCTGCCGCTATGGCAGCCCCTGTCTTCAGCCTTTTAAAGTTTGCAGACATTTTGAGCCCTGGGGAGCAGAGAGGGAGTCTGAGGGCACTTCAGTCCCCTGTGTCCCCCGCGGCAGGCCACAGACCTCCTGTGCCTGCCTGCCAGCACCCTAGCACTACTGCCTGACATCACACTGCTGTGTGGTTGCCAAGACAGTGCTGTCCAGGCCAGCAGGGTGCTGCAGCATCTGGCCAGCCTGTCATCCCCTAGGGCCACCTGCAGGCAGCTTCTGGCCAGCAGAGCAAGAGCCACCTGTATGCAGCACACCCCAGCATCCTGCCCTGTGTATGCAGGTGCTGTGCGACATTGCCTCTGCTGCTTGGCTGTCAGTCCAATGTTGTGGTCCTGCACTGAGTACTGCAGGTGGCTGCCCAGGCCCAGCAGCACTGGGAAAGCCATTCAGGGGCCCAGAGAGCCAGCGTGGGACCTGCCATGGCCTCGTTCTCCTTGCCCAGGCCTGTGACCACATTCATGCTCACACTAGTGCCCTCCACCCAGGGACCTAGCTGGACCAAGGAGGAGACTAGCAACCTCATGGCACTGTGGGGCAATACAAAGGTGCAGTGCCAGTCTGAGCGGGGTGGGCACTCCAATTCCCACATATATGAAGTGCTGTCAGGCTGGATGCAGGAGCCCGGGCACAACTGGTGGTGCAACAGTGCTGCATAAAGGTAAGGGCCTTGCAGGCACACTAGTTTGCCATGACCAACCAATTGTCGTTCTGGCCATGCCCGCAAGTCCATGCCCTTTATGCAGCAACTGGATACCATTCTTGTGCTCCAGGAATCATGCCCCAGCCATGCTATCTTTAGCAGCATGGGTGGCCTGCCTAAGCCCCTGCCAAGGCCTAGCATCTGCAGTGACATGTAACTGAAGGAGGGCTCCCGTCCCACTTGTTGGCTTAGAAACAGTATTTAAAGGTTTGTTTTGGGAAATTAGCTTATAGGTATAGACATATGCATTATAAGAGGTCAAGATGGGCAGGAGGGGTTAAATGGATTTCTAAAAAGGTTGGGAGACACACACACACAGCTTCTCATGGCCCTAAAAATAGACTTTCTAGCACAACAAGGCCAACAGATGGACACAGCCTGAGAACTGAGGGGAGCATTCCATAACACAAGATCACAGCCTTCAAGGCAGACAGGTCATCTAACACAACAAGGACACATGACCTGAGAACTGAGGAAGTATGCAGCATACTGTTCTATAACATGAGATAAGTGACACTAGCTACCAGGACACAGAGTAGCACAAGAGCCTGAGTCCTGGCTTTGGGGAACAAACCAAATTAGGAGAAAGCCCAGAAGTCTAAGTGGATGTGTGACCACAGAGAGACAACGAACCAGAGATAGACACGGATGGAGAATCATCAGCAGGGATCCTGGTTTTCTCTGATAAAAAAAATCACAAATTATTGCATGAAAAATCACAAATTCTCTGACAAAACCCCCAAAATCCATTATTAAAATTAAAAGCCCCCTGCAGAACCCCTCCCCGCCCTGCTGGTGCCCCTTACTGCCCCAAAGTCCCCAAAAGCAGGCAGCTGTAGCAGAAACAGCATTCAGCCAGCTCCCCCACTGCTGCTGCTTACTCAGGTGGGGCCAGGGTCAGCTTCTGGCTCCCCCCAGCCTTGCCAGAGGGGTTCCCAGTCCCCTGCAAGCCACACTTACCACACAGGCTCCAGGAGAAGTGTCAGGCTTAGCTGAGCCAAGCAGAGCAGAGCCATGGCTGACTGAGAGTTTCAGGCCCCACCCTTCCCCTCTCCCTCCCCCTCCCCCTCCCCCTCCAGGCAGGGCTGGGAGTTTCCTGCCTTGTTTACAAACAGCTCTTGCAGTGTGAAGCTCAACCAGACTGCAGAACTCTGTGCAGAAGCAGGGAGTCCGTGGGTTTCTCTGCTAAAAGGAGAAGTTTGCATTTTCTCTGATAAAAAGGGGAAATTCATGGTTTTTTCCATTTTTTTTCTGTGGGAAATGGAAAACCCAGATCCCTGGTCATCGGGAGTCATTAAGGGAAAAGGAGAACACAAAAACAGAGATTTGAGATTAACAGTGGGTCCCTCCCTGCTTCTTTTCATTTCTCCCTTTGTCTTGTCCCCACCCCCATTCCCTGGGAAGGGTCCCCAATGCCACCATGGACTGAGGGCATACGATCAGCCCAACCCATGAACCCGACCGGAGCGGGGCTGTAGGCCTTGGTATCCCACTTCCAGATTGATGACATCTAAGAGAAAGAGCCTCAGAGTGAAGTCTTCATCCTGACCAGATGTACTTTGACTCTGATGACAACTGCAGGATTGGTAGATATGGAACTGTTTAATTGTTTGTATTGTTTTGTTTTTTTTAAAATTTTTACTCTATATCAGTAAATTCACCCAACCCAGGGCCCAACCCCTGATATGAGACAGAGCAGTGCATGAGCCCCTGGTACAGAGCATCTTATCTCAGAAAAGTTGCAAACTCTCATAAACAGTTTCTGTCTCATGACTCTACAGGGCCAGCAGCTGCATGTGAAGGAGAGACCACCTCTGGCAGCTGGGATACTCTCTCAGGGTTGCTGCTGCCCATAGCTGGGGTCTTGCAGAAGTGCTGGCTTCACCAGAAGAGGGCCCAGGACAGGACCCTCTTCTTGGAGCAGCTGGTGGCAATGTCACAGGACCAGCAGGAGGACTCACAGACCTGATGAGTAGAGAATGTCACCTGCAAGGAGTCGGGACCAGCATAAGCAGATGCAGGACCAGGTGGACTGAGAGTAATGGGCTAAGCTCCTGGCCCTGGAGCATGAGTGGCTCCAGGTGGTGCAGGAGTAGAGTCATCCTGGGCTGGGTGGTGCAGGCTATGGGCAATGACTGTTAGGTGCTGGACAACATTCTGGTCCTGGTGGTCATGTTCATGCTGCCTAGCCTCTGACTCTAGCCTTGCCCACCTCCTGGCAGCCACACATCACCCCACAGCAAGCCCCTGCCTGGGCCTGGGAGGAGATCCTGCAGCACCTCCACTAGCCAGGAGCCCTGGATGCCCTTCTACCCAGCCTCCACACCTGGACCCAGTCCTGCTGCTCATCCCAGATCCATGCAGGCACAGAACTGGAGCTGCCTAGAGCAATTCCAGGACTGCATGGTGTCCCCGCTGTGTCTGGACTCTGCCTGCCAGAGGGGGAGCCTCCCACAACAGAGAAGTACAGTCTGCTGTCTCCCATGGGCAAGTACACCCCCCCCTCCAACCACACTCACCATGATATCTAATGGTGTTCATCCTTCGTAAGCAAAGACGACTGCATCCAATGGGGGGGGGAGGGGAGAGAGAGAGAGAGAGCGAAAGGAAGTGGGAAAGAAAAAGGGAGGGTGAAAAGAGAAAGGAAGAAAGAAAGGAAAGAGGAGAGAGGAAAGAGAGAGGAGGGGGTTGGAGGCTAGGTCATGTGGGTATGCAGGTGATTTATAAGCCCAATATTTGCCCTGAACAATCTGCTGCAGCAGGGGCAGAAGAGTGATGAGGATTGAACATAAGATGGCCTCGTTTTCCTCGTTTTCAGGATGGATGGTCATGAGCAATTTGTTCCCATGACTCAGGGTCAATGTCAAAATTCTTTAGGGACATTTTTAGGGTGTCTTTGTACCATTTCTGTGGTGTGCCACATCATTTGATAGTTCACCATAGAAGATTTTCTTTGGCAGGCAAGTGTCGGGCATTCTTGAAAGGTGGGCAGCCCATCTTACCTGAACCAGTTTCACTAGGGTATGGATACTGGGGGGAGATGATCTTCTGAGCACATCAGTGTTCAGAATCTTGTCTTGTCACTTGATCTTTAATATGTTTCACAGGCAACACAGATGGAAGTGGTTCAGTTTCTTGGCATGACTCTGGTAGATGGTCCAGGTTGTGCAGACATAAAGGAGGATTGGGAGAATGATGGCTTTGTAAACCTTAAGTTTTGTTGATATTCCAATGCGTCTGCTGTCCCAGACTGACTTTCAGAGTCTGACTTCATCATCAATGTCGACAGCATGAGGGAGTGTGCTGTCTAGAGATACAAACTTGTTGACCATCTACAGTTGTTGGCCTTTAACTGAGACATGGAGTTCCTGGGATGTTGTGTGCAGGTTGAAACATCAATATGGTCTTTCTCATGTTGACAGTGAGTCCATAATTGTCACAGGCTGATGAGAGTACGTCCATGGACCATTGCATGTTATCCTGTAAGCCTGCACGTAACACAGAGTTGTCAGCTGTTGTTGATAGGTATTGTAAGGCTTCAGCCCCTTTCTGGTTGGCGCCTTCCTCCCCAGCGACGTCGGGGTGAGACTGCACCCTGGGGCCACCTAAATGATTCTGAGCACTGCCCCTACTCATCTGCCACGACTTTGATGTTGATAGTTGGAGATGCAGTTCCCTGTCAGTGGTCCCAGAGAGGTCGTGGCCCTGGTCTTTCTTCGTGGGGCTCCAAACCTACCCTTTACCCCACCCTTACCACATCCAGGGCCTGGGAGGGCTCTGCTTCCTGTAATCTTCCCTGGGATGATCACTTCTTACCTGCAAGGCCCACCAGAGCAGGATTGGGTATGTTTGGCCATCGATTGCTCCAGATAACTAAAACATGCCCCACCTGGGGTAACAATAACTTAGAAGTTTCTTTGCTCAAGACGCAGATGTTTGGCATCTGCCAATGAAGTATAATGGGATTCTGGCTCCCCAGGACCCCTTTACCTCCCTGGGGTGGGTGAATGAGTCTTCATCTGTCCCTCCAGTTACTTTTACCAGGGACCATCAGACTAGGAGTTAATCACTCCTGCTCCCACCACCTGGTGGAGGTCACCTCTTCCACACTGGGCTCTGGGTCAGTCGCCATCTGCTCCTCCCTCTTCACCCAGCTGCCCACTGGGTCCTGTCTTCGCTCCCTGCCCTTCTCCACCCGGGTACCTGAATGCTCCAGCGTAGCCTGGTCTTCACTCACGATGGCTCCTTCTCCCAGCCATACCCCTCCGGCCAACTTCGGCTCCCCAAGCCTCAACCTGTGGTTTTCCTCACCGGGGTTTCCTGGTGGATGCTGGGACTTCGTTCCCCGTGCCCAGCTCCATTGCTCCTAAGCGGCTCCACTACCTGTCTCTCCCAGCCAGCATTCTGCTTCTCCCCACCGGCACTCTGCCTCTCCTTGCTTGGCTCCACCACCCATCTCTCCCTGGTGGCGTTCTCCGCTCCCTCTGGGCAGGTGGTTGTTTCCCCAGCTGCCTTTTGAGCATCCTGCACTGCTTTTAGGCCCTGCCCCTGGGGCTCACTTATCCGCAGGCTCAGGCAGCTGCGGAACCACCGAGCCTGTGTCGGCGTGTTCTCGCAGCTGCCATTTGTCCCAGTCCCTGTGGTGAGTATTGGGGCTTATTGGGTGGGATCCTGGGACATGCTGGGAGGGGGGTTTCTGCTTCCCCTCCCACATCAGCAAAGAGAAAGTAGCAAAGCACGGCTGTCTGGACTTTGGAACTCACTCAGAGCCTGCACAGGTTGAAGATGTCTCCATCAAAATGGTACCTGATCCCCATACCAGTCATCATCTTAGAAGGTATCCAGCAGCATGGCAGAGAATACCATGCTGAAGAGGGTAGGTGTAAGCACACAGCCCTGCTTGATGCCATTTGTGACCAGAAAGGTGTTAGAGCATTTGCCATTCACAAGAACGCATGCCATCAAACCATCATGGAACTGTTGAACCATATTGATAAATTTTTGGGGACATCCATACTTCTTCATGATTTCCCAGAGGCCTTTGCAGTTAACTGTGTTGAAGGCTTTGGTTAGGTTGACAAACGTGAGGGGAAGGTTGATGTTCTATTCCTGGCACTTTCCTTGAAGCTGCTGGGCTGCAAACCCCATGTCAGTGGTTCTTCATCCTTTTCTGAAGCCACATTGACTCTCAGGCAGTAGGTCATTTAGATGGTCAGTCAGCTTGTTGAGGAGGACTCTCATGATACTCTTGTCACCAGTTGAGAGGAGGGAGATGCCCCTGTGGTCATCACAGAGGTGGCAATTTCCCTTCTTCTACAGGTGGATAATGGAGGGGTAGGGGTGTTTGGGGTGTCTGAGAGAGAGAGCACCACCAGAGAAAGAGTATGTTGGGCTCACTTGAGTCTCTCTTCCTCTCTGGTCCTCACCAGCATGTAGCTCTCACCTGTGGCTCCAAGTAGCTGTCTGCATGCAACAGCAGCCATACCCTGGTAAACTGCCTCACCTTGATGGGCAAGCCAAACCAGATGAGGGTACCTGGTAAGTCTCTAGACCTCTAGGAAGATAGGGACATGCCTATCCCTGGATGCAAATCTGACTCCAGCTGACTGGGCAGATTCCACAACATCCACACCCATGGGGAACAACCAGAGGCCAGGGTGCCAAGTCCAGGTGCTCCCCACCCCCCGGCCCCCCACTCCAAGACACCACAAAAATCACTTTGTACATAGTTTGCACAGGGAAGAGGGGTTTTATTGTTGGTGGGTGGGGTAGGTGGTGGAGGGGGTCTGTTTTTGGGGAAGGGAAGGGGAAGAGAGGGTTTGTTTGATGTGTGGGAAATAAAGTCTTGTTCTTTTGACACATGTCTGTAGTGGGCATGGTGCTGGGGGTGGATGGGTGGGGTGGCCCACAGGTGGTGGTGCAGGAGGCCTGAAGTGAGGAATGTTGTAAGAGGTGGTCAACTACAGCCTTCCACACCTGGTATGTCAGTGGCTCTCCTAGTGCCTGGGGCACTGCTGTCACTGCTACTAAGGGTGGTGCTCCCACTGACAGGCATCCTCCACCTGCCATGCCTCCTCCACCCAGACCTTACAGAACAGGTCCCTCTTGGAGCTCATAGATGTTATGCAGCTACACAGGCTGTGATGATGACCTTGGGCTCAGCAAACTTGAGGTGGGTAGTCAGGGTACATCTGTGGCCCTTGAGGCAGTCTAAGGTGCAGTCCATGAGGGTGTGGGCCTGGCCAAGGCAACAGTTGAAGTGGGTCTGGTGGAGCTGAGGTGGTTGGTGTAGGGCTGCATCAGCCAGGAAAGGAGTGGGTGGGTGGGGTCCCCAATGGTCAGGGATGGGGCCATGATGGCTCCCAGCTGCAGGTCTGGCATTGCCGGCATGAAGAGCCCACTGTCTACAAGGCCTAGCAGGCTGGAATTCTGAAACACATGGTCATCGTGCTGGCCACCTAGATAGCATTCACATGTGTGAATGTGCTGCAGTGGTCCACAATGACCAGCAGGACCACAGACTCATCACTGCCAGGAGTAGGGGCTTAAGCAGCCATAGCACAGGGAGTCAGAGCAGCCAAGGAGAGAGCTGCCACATGCTGCTACATGCTGCCCCTGCACTTGGCACACTGATCCTGGGCAAGGAAGGGGCTAGCCAGAGAGCAGAGAGTGGGGCTGGCTTTTAAGGATGGCTGCTGGGTGCTGGCATCTGCAGCCAGAGCCTACAGCTCTTCCCAGTGGAAAAAAAAACCCCCAAACAAATAGTAGTTTTCTTGTTCACAAGGAACTTTCTCATAAGTAACTTGATTATGTTTTAGATATTTTATACTTCTTTCAGTCTAGCAAAAATAGGTCATGATAATGGCCAGCTTCTCAGCTGTTGCAAATCAGAGCTGCTTCTCTCATTTCAAGACAGCTTTATATCTGCTATGAACCTGACCTGGAGTTTAGGAATCAGAACATTTACTAAGTGTGGTTCCTTATATTTTACAAATTTAGCATTCGCAATAACATATCACCACATTTCACCTAGGGCGATTCTGCTGATGTGTACAGTTATAGTTGCAATATAGGTCAAAACTATTGTGGTGTTAGATTTTCCATGAATATCTAAATTGGGGTCATTCTAGGCCCCACCAAAATATAAATAATAGATTAAGTAAAGGGTTTTATGCTACATTGTATATATACACCAGACAGTTCAAGCAACTGGGTCTTTCACCCCACATTTGATTATCAAGCATAAGTGATCAGAAACTGATCTATACCCATAACAGAAGTTCAGCGCATGAAACCAGTCTATACCTGTAACAGAACAGAAGTTCAGCACACAGACTGGTTTAAAAATTTCAAAAATCAGCCTAAGCTTGGCCCCCCACCCCACCTCTAAGGTCAAATGTGTGTTCTGCTTGTTACCAATCTAAACTACGCCACTTACAGAAAAGCACATAACATAGATAGATTCTGCCTCAAGCTTTTTAAATGTCTGGATGTAGCCTCATGATCAGGGACCCTGGTTTTCTCTGTAACCTGCAATCCACAGTTTTCCATGATTAAAATTAAACACTACTCTGTGTGTGTGTGTGTGTGTGTGTGTGTGTGTGGTGTTTCATTTTAATCACAGAAAAATGTGGATTTTGGGTTACTTTTTTTAAATTTGAAAATCGGGGATTTGTTTTTTAATCAGAGAAAACCAAGATCCCTGCTTATGGTGCAAAAGGGGAGAGTGATGAGTGCACCTATCACTGAGATAGGGGGAAGCTAGGGTCCAGAGCAGTGGAAGACTCATGGACTCCACTGACAGTGGCTGTCCATAATGGTGGAAGAGGGGGCCTTGCTGTTGATGAATTAACCAAGTGCAGGTGAGGGTACAATACTCTTAAAATCCTAGAGTTAGCTTGGGAGTCATGGATGTAATTGGAAGGAGATCGCCTAAGTGGGGAAGAAACTTGATTGTATTACAGCTAGTTGCAGCAAAGACATCATGGGATAGGGTGGAAAGTTCTGGTTAAAGCTGGCTGAAGTGGAGACAAGGGGACACAGCTGAAATTAAGAGGCTGTCCAGAGCTTCTAGCAGCCAGATTTTATCAAAAGACTTTTCATGATGCAGGCAGAAGCAGGTCTTTGGTGCCTTAATGCCAGAAACTTCCATTATAATTTACTTTCATCCTAAATTTGAAATCACTTCCCAACCTATGTGAACCAAGTGACCAAGCACTGATTTTAGGGACAGACTAACTTTAGAGTTTTGTATTTTTCACCAAGACATTCCCTGAAATTTTGGGATTCATCTGATGGAATCATTGTATTACATAACTACAGATAGACAGAGAAATACCATTTATGGTAGGGATTCATTTCGGTTAGCAACAGTATGAATAATAATTAGTTTAGAATGTGTTCTAGGTGTTGCATGCAGGTGTTACAGTGATCTGAATATTATGCTCTTGCCAGATTAAAAAATTAGAGAGGTGATCTTGCTAGAATCAGTCTAGATGTAAGGAGTGCACTCATTTTGAAAGGGCTGAGAATCAATGTGTTTGGAAAAAAAATGTTATCAATAGCAAAGAGCTCTCTCTCTCTCTCTCTCACTCAAAAATATCTTCCAACATAAAACACTGACAGCTAATTTACTATATTTTAAATGGGATAGCCAATTACACTCAAATTATTGTGGTGCCCTATAATTAAAGTTTAAAATCATAGCAATTCTGCTTGCCTTTATTAACATAACATTTGTACATAATGAATAATTTGAGTTAAAAGTAAAGAATTAGCAAATTAAAGAGACTAGACTTTAGTGTGAGTCAAGTTAATATTTTCCATGCTGCAATTCTGCACAGTAAAGCACAGAGGCAGGGAAGCAGTTTGACCTCTTGAGTTGAATTACAGGATCAAATAAGGAAATAGGCACAATGCCTTCTTTTTCAGTTTAATATTATTTTCAATAATCACATTTAAACCATTTTATATACATACAAGTATTTTGTACTAAATTTTGCCTCTGAGACTGAAATGGAAATGTATATGCCGAGAGTGTAAAACTAATAATATGCTTTGCATCCGTGAGCAAAACACTCCATTTTAAGCCTAGGTTAGAAAAAAAAAATATCTTAAAAAAATCATAGAATTTGAATGCTTTCAAGTAATTTCAGAACTCAGTTAAAAACAAGAAAAAGAGAAAAGAGAATTTCAAGTAGCTATTCAAAAATGAAGCAAATACATTATAGAATAGAGACAATATAAAATATTAATGCTGTGTTGCCTTTTTGTCAAAACACAGCATTAGGAGGGCCTTACTTTGAATATTTGTACAGAAAATCTCATGCTCAGGTTTCTTAACTAGAGTTTACTTTCTTATAGAACAGTTAAATTATGATTTAACACTAATGGATTTACTGATAATTTTTTTCCTACAGTTCTTGAAAACTGAGGTGTTAAAAGGATTCTTTTCTGAAAGAAAAAGCTCCACTTACTGTGAAGACCATAATTCTTGTGGCATTTCAGACTTGCCACTGCCTGTTGAAGTACTGAGGTATATTAAAAGAAAAAAAATGCTGGATTACAGACTCCTTGCAAAGACCTGGCACTTGCAAAGATAAAATTACAAATAAAATTAAACGTGTATTGCAACAACAGACCATTGAATATTCTTAAATATATAGTATCGGGAAAAACTAAAATATTAATACACACATGATAAGATACACAAAGTGTTATTTGGAAAAGGCATACGCTATCAATAGCTTGGTAAAACATGTCTGTGCTGAAGAATTTATTTTTTTAGACTTTCTGCTCTTAATCAAACAGCAAAGTAGTACTTTAAGGAAGACTCTAGTCTGAGTATGGATGTGACCCCTATCAAAAATATGTACAAAATTGGGGGGAAGTGACCAAAAGTGAAACTGAAGGAGTCACAGTATTACCTTGAAGAGATAGCATATAAAAGCAATATTCTAGACTCTTCACAAGTCTGTGCAGGACATGGAAATGAGAACCAATGAAAATGTCCTCCTGTCAATAGATAGAAAGCAAACATTTCCTAGACCTCTTTGCAGCAATTGACACTGTAAGATACTGTTTTCTCACTTGAGAGAGGTGGCAGAGATCCAGGGTAATACAACAAATTGGTTTGAGCCTTCCCTGGCAGAAATAATCTAATGAGTAACAACGGGAAATTGTACTTCCAACCACTAGACCAGTGGTCCCCAAACTCTGACAGGCGCCACCAATTTAAAACAATACAACCTAAGTACCACCAGCACTTAAGGTGGTGTGTGTGTGTGTGTGTGTGTGTAGGGTGTGTGAGGAGGTGTGGCTGTATATGGGAGAGCATAGGATATGTTGGGTGTTGTATATATGCTATGGAGGCAGGGTGTGGATGTGTGGGGTTTGTGGGGTGTGAGGGAGGGTGTGGCAGGTGGGGGGAGCATAATGCAGCAGCAGGCAGGGGTGCTCAGGATGCAGGTGCCTGGTGGGGTGCAGCTCTGGCCAGTGATGTACATCACAGTGTGGGGCTCATCCTCCACTGGGCAGTCTGTATCGCCAGTGCTCCACTCACTCACTGGGCATGCTGCCTTGCCTGCCCCGCAGGAGAAGGTACTTGGGGTTTCCCTCCTGTGCTGCGCAGCTCTGGTGGGGAAGGCAGACAGCTTCAGTGCTCAGAGCTTCCCTCCCATGCCTGGCGAGTGCGAGAGCTGCATGTACGTTCATGCGGGAAGTGCTGGTGATACAGATGGCCCAGCAGAGGTTGTGCCTCTCACTGTAATGTGCAGCACTGCCTGGAGCTGTGCCCCACTGGGCGCCTTCTCCAGGCGTGAGTGCCCTGAGTGCCCCTGCCTGCTGCTGTGGCCACCTGCATGGCTTGCATGCCATGGGGGGCATATGGAGGGTCCCCACACCCCCCCACCCTCCCTCAGACCCATATGCTGCCCAGCTGAGCTCTGTGCTGCCACCGCCTCCCTGGGTATGGAGTCTGTGCTACCTCCAGCTCCAGTCCCATGCTTCGCGGTCCTGCTTAGCTGCAGCACCTGCCCCCCACCCCCTCCACACTTCTCTACCTGCTTCCCAGAGCCAGTAGGAGACTGTGGAAGTGGATCATGTCCCCAAGGGCTGCAGCAGTGGCAGCAACAGTCCTACCCAGAAGCTGTGTGCTGGCAGAACCAGGCCCTTCCACCCATGAGGGTTGGAACGAGTCATGATAGGGTATGTTTGGGGTGTGCGCACATGTAGGTGCATGGCTTCCTTGTGGTTGGAAGGTCTGGGTTGGGCACACATATCACTACAGGTTGTCTGCATACCACTGGTGGTACCCATACCATAGACTGGGAACCACTACGCTACACTATTCACTTGTATAGTCCTAGAAATATCAATCTGCCTCATCCTCTTTACCATCTATCTGAAAATGTTGATGCAGGTACAGGGTTCTCATCAGGAGAGAGATATGGGCTTAAACCCCACTTAGACTAAGAAAGGCATTCCTTCCCCTTTTGTGAAAGTGTTCCAACCACTTACTATTATATAAAAGGTGTGTGATATAATCTCCTCTGGCTGTACATTTAAAAAAAACAAAACATAACTGTGACGCTTGCTCAGTTCTTTGAAAACATGATTGTAGGTGCTTACCTGTCAGAGAACATCTCAGGCTTTCACTCCCAAGTGGATAATGATGTCTCCCTGTACATAAGGGTGGGATTTCATAAACATCCCTTGTGTTTAATATGTTCTAATAGCTAACTCTTTTCTCAGTGACTGAGCCATTATGAGGTGCCTGACTCTTGTCATGTATTGTATAGCAATAATAGACACTAAAATGAAGATTATATCCTTCATTACTCCAGTATTTGTGATGTGCACCTGGCTGAACCAACTGACCTCCCTACTCTTCCACATAAAGGATACTTTTTTTAGTAGTTTTCTCCCTGCATACAAACACTATGGACTATTATTATCTGAATAAACCAGATCTTGCTGCTTAACACAGGGTTTTGTATTACAGTCCAGCACCCAGATGCCTAAATGTAAGGGCTTGCTGTTGCTAAATGGTAAGTGCTTATGTCCTGTATTGCATCTAGACTTTGTTGTTTATCTTTGAGTTATTCAGGGCAGAAACATATCTCACTTTACATCCCCAAATGGCCAGTTTTGGCATTTAAAAACAATTTGCCACATGAAGTGTGGATGTACAGGCATCCATATGGCTACTGAGAATTTATAGAAGGCTGCTTTCAGCCTGGGTAAGTACATGGCTCCATATCTACATACCTGGCTAAGCTTAAGTGACAAATTTAGCCAGACAAAGACCTATGACTAGAGGGTGTAAAAAGAGACAGATGAGGAAGAGTATGATGGCTCTCCAGTATTGTAGCCCAGCATTCAGATTACATACGATTTCTGCTCCACCTCATCATAAATATTTTCTATTAGATTTTGTACTTTTTTTCCAGGTTCCAAACAACAAGTCCAATTTTTGTTCTAGGGAAAGTGGACCCTGTTAAGATCTTACCTCATGATGTAATGATGTTCTTCTGTATTGGAAAATCTTTACTCAGCTTTGGATAGAAAGCATAACCCTCTGAACTGTGAGACATGCCTGAAAGCCTGACCATGCAATTCTTAATTAAAGCACTATTGCTCCACTAATAGATGTGGCTTAGTGATGTTACACATGTGTCTCACATGGATAAGGACTGTAGGACTGAGTGGGTAGGTATTAAACGTAGGAGACAAGGATGCAAAGTATATATGGAACCTTTGAAGAAATTGTTAATTAAGAAAGAAAAATAATATGTTTATGTTGTTTTACATATGGCTTCAAAATGGTTCAGTTATGCATCCTAAACCTGAAAGATTAGTCAGTATTAGAAGTTGTAAGCATTTCAGGCCCACTTAGGAATTTGCATTGGCTCATCTTATTGAACCGCCAGGTAAGGATCTGAAAAATAGGCAAGGTAAATACAGCAAATTTGGGCTTAATCCACAAAGTTGTTTGAAATCTATATCCTTTGTGTGTCTAAATAGTAATTTTTTAGCCATGTCAGTGCCATTAATGCCACTTACATGTGCATAGCCCTTCTACTTTCCCTGAGGTATAGATATGTAGACCCAGTATGCATAGTTGGCTTTGCACTGATCAGAAACATTTAGATATTGGCCAGATTTCTAAGAAGCCATGCATCTGGGTTCTAGTTCTGCCTACTCAGAGATGGTTTGAAATTCTGTCTTTCTCCTTAGCACAGTTCTTGAATGCCCACACCATAGTTTAGGCATTTAACACCCGCACCACAGATTAGGTACTATACAAAACTCTTTTCAGCACTCCTTTTGAAGCCAAGATAGTGTCCTTTTCATTTCATAATTATGGGCAGCAGTTGAAAAGAGATATTTCTGATGCACTGGGGGCAAGAGCACAGATTAAAACTCAAGAGGTCTTTCTGTCTGAAGTGTCTGCTATTTCACTTAAAAACATACCCTCCAACTTGTTCATTTCCTCCTGGCCCTAAAAATCTCTATCCTGGCTGCCCAGGGAGCCAGCCTAAAAAAAGAGCACTGGAGAAGCCTCAGGAAATGCCTGATCTGTGTTGTGGTTGTTAGGGCATAGTGTTATGGAGTCAGAGATACAGGGTCAAGCTTTTTCTGGGCAAGAGAGAATATAGACCCTAGGTCTCTGGCTTTCAGGAGAAGGACTGTAATCACCTATCCATTAAAGCTGAAGTATCCCTTCTGCTTTCTTTCCGCATCATCATCTTCTAGGATTTAAGCTCAGCTAGCATGCACATAGACATTCACCTCCCACACTGTGGAGTCCTACCAGGCACATTGTCTATGCTTGCACCTGTAGTTACAGCATAAAGCTAGGGCCAAAATAAACCAGGTAGACAGGTAGGAAATTACCATTAGACTCACAAAAGAATATAAAATTCTTCCCTTAGTCTCTTAACAACCTTGCAAAGATGTCTGGGAACATCATGTGCGGACAGCTGGTCTAAAGTGGGGAAAGTGCCTTTAGCAAAGAAAGAAAATTACACACTTTAAGGTATAGGATTTTGAGTGGAAGGAGACTGCACACTAATGCTGCCTAACCACTGGCTGGCACACATATTAGTAATCTAAACTCTAAACTCTTAGCAAAAAGATGCTGTTCTGGTTGATTTATTTTTATTGACATTTCATTCCTTCAGTTCTAGCCAGAGAGTGGTGATCTTGTTCTCCAGGGCTAGGGACAGACATTACCCATACACCAATTTCAGTGATCAGAAATCGGTTTAAGCCTTTAACAGAACAGACGTTCAGTGCATATAAACAAGTCTGAAAATGGCTGAAACTGGTTTGAGATACTCCTGGTTGAATATAGTATCAGACTAAACTGATTTGGCTCACACAGTTTATGCAATGTCTGTCCCAGACCCCTTCCTGGTTTAACTTAAAAAGAGTCGTACAGCATCCCAGATGCTTTGCAGCCCTGAGTGGGGCTCCCTATTCCAGGACAGGGCTGGCCCCACTCCTCTGCCCCCTGGCTCGAGCTCCAGCAGAGACGGCAGGTATAGCAGCTTTTCCCTGGTTTTCCCCTGCCCCACCCCCCTCACTTCTGGCTGCTCAAACAGGGTTTCCTCCCATCCCCTTTCCCATAGCATGGACAGTGTGGTATGCTAGCTAATGCTGAGAGTTGTCTGTATAATGCAGACAGAACAAAGGCAGACAGGACAGTGTCCACTTAGGGCTTTTTGCCTTTTCACCAGGAACAACAAGGACTTTTTCTCCCTGGTTTTAATGTTCCAGTTCATCTCTCTTCATAACAAATGTTCCAGTTCAGCATGGAAATCCTTGCCTCTCTAATACGTTGAAACACATTCTGAAATATTACAAACTTTAATGCCATTTGGGTTTTCACTTGTAGCTTATGGTCTACGAGTAGAAGGTAGTATTAGCATGGATTTGTCTAGGATATTTCCATGAAGAACCTCCAATCTTAGAAGATAATCAATAAAGACAGTGTATTTTTCTAAAGGGCATTCATACTCTAAAAAATGCCTCTGCAGATATGACATTTGTCAAATTTCCTGTCCATCAACAATTTCTACTCTCAGTTTATTGGTGAAAAGATTGTAATTTTGAACTAGAAACCCTAGAAATTCAGCTTAGGTTCTTTCCATTGAGTGTACTTCCACCTGTAACAAAAGTTTTGAAGCCTAAATTAGTCTAAGGAGAAGCTACTTAAGGAGAAACTTAGGCTCTTTCCATCAAATGTACTGTCACCCATACCAAAATTTTGAAGCCCAAATTAGTCTATGAGCTGCCCATTGTCTTCTAATTATGCTCTTCCTGACAGCTGGCTTACCCATTGTCTTCAAAGGCTTGTACAGATGCAAACGATTGGAATTTAGTAAACAAATCATTGATGTTTCAGAAAATGGAATAGAATTTGCAGATCCCTCATTCATAGTTGCAATGCTTCTGTAAGACTAATAGGAATAAAACAGCAATTTTTTTTTGTCACTAATGTCAGCTGATGGCTTCCAGTGTACCTATGGAATAGACCTATTGAGTAAAGAGCTCGTTTTCTTCCCCCTTTAAAAAAAAATTGTCACCTTTAAGAGCAAAACCCACCTAAAATATCTTTGGGTGACCTTTCTATAGTTCTCAGGTAGTCTCAAGGACATGGGCAACTGGTGCCTCTTGAGTCAAGGACCTGGGGGGAAGGTCCCCCACAGCTGATCTCATTGACCAGGGTGGGGGTCCCCTGGCGACGAATCGCCACTGCTTGAGAATATTTTAGAAGAATAAACTGAATAAAGCCTACTTCTTAAATCATTTATGATTTATGTTTTCTCAAGATTTTCTTTTTGTAAAAATTCAGGGTGCAATTTCCTTATATAATAGGTAAACATGCTTTACGTTTGTTGAGTTAGTTGTAGGATGACATACATTGCATTCCATTAATAATATATATATATATTACATTTATACTCATTTATGTGCTTTTATATAGCACATTTTATTCTGATGGGTCCCAAAGCTCTTCTTCCCTTTACATCAGGACTAATTCTGATGTAACTTATAATAGTGTGAATCAGAAGTAACTCCACAGAAGTTACTGATATTACACCCATATAAATCTAATGTAAGCAAGAGCAGACATAGGCCCATTATTATCAATGCTACGTTAAAGCTTTTAAACTTATTACCTGGCTTTCTTCTGATACCTCTGCTAAAAGCTCTCTTCAGAAGATACTAAAATATTGTAGGTGGCAAACACTAAATCCAAAATGTTAATAGCTGTTTAAGCAAGTGAAATCATCAAGTTGCATGGAAATTAAGAACATCAAGGACGTACAGATAACACATTGAAATGTGTAGCAGGGTTTCATGCATTTTACTCATCTGAAAAATTACATAGACTATAAGCAGGTAATTTATTGCAAAAACAAATGTCTTATTCATAATATTCTGGTATATTTATTTTTCAGATGTGCTGGATCCAAAAAATCCTTTTGCAAAAAGAGGTTGCTTTTCATAGTTATTTTTATGTCCAGTTTTATAGGAATCAGTAAGTCAACATTCACATTTATCCAACTGAAGTCAATGTGCTCTATCCAGCAAACTTCAAATACTGTATTGCCTGGCAGGGCAGCATTGTTTCAGTGCATTATTAACTCTGTGAAATGTATATGTGAATGGTTCAAATTAGCCCTAAATGTCCTCTTTGCTAGCTGAGTTCCATATTAAAAAATGAATAAATAAGTATAGGAAGCATATGTAATGCCCAAGATTGAAAACTAAGTGGCTGAACATAGTCAACAGAAAAAAAACAAACCTCAGAGAATCCCTTTGCTATGCAATAAAGGAAGTGAACAACTCACTCCAAGTGCTCTTTGATGGGAATACTTTCTATTAAAAAATATACTGTTATTTTATTATTTATAAACATTTTCAAGCTGTGTTAAAACAACTTGAGCTTTTTCTACAGCATGTCTTTCTCAATTACAACTAGATCTCTTGAATCCAAGAAAGTTTTATGAGCCCTGTTGTAGTGTGTCACATAGTATCTTTTGATATGAATGTGCTGTGACTGATATAAAACAACATAACATGATACATAGGCTCAAAATTGTCGAGATCATAAATGGTTTTACTTCTTTCCTTTGTAATGGGCATGTCTACACGTGTCTATTTAAGGCTCTTTAACCTGACTTAAGGTGCATTGAAGGCATGCATCTACATGTGCACACCCTAAATGCACCTTATAAATAGCAAGTTTAGGCTGTTTATGCCTAAATTTGACACTTGCTTTTGCAGGTATCGAATTTAGGCATAAACAGCTCAAACACATTAATTTGCATGTAGATGCATTAAGGTGAATTAATGCTGTGTATTGACTGACTTGGGACTAACTTTAATTCCATGTCAGTCCGCGCACACAACGTTAATGCTCTTTAACATGTTCATGTGTAGATATGAGACTAAATTGCCTTAATGTGAATTAAGCTAATGCTAATTAAATTTAGGCACTCCTAAATGCATGTGTAGACACACCCACTGACTACATTTTTGTACTTTTGTAAAGTTTATAACTTCTGACCATCCAAGATGACTGATCCCTCAGCTTCCTGACCTGACTCACTCTCAGATCTTGAGCTCTGCCTGATCCTTCAGCTTCCTAAAGCTTCTTCTTCAATCTGACTCCCAGATTTATCTCTTTGCTAGCTACCCCAGCGTACCTTCTGACTTTGAGCTCTGGGTGACACACACTCTCAGATCTTGAGCTCTACCTGACCCTTCAGCTTCCTAAAGTTTCTTCTTCAATCTGACTCCCAGATTTATCTCTTTGCTACCTACCTCAGGGTACCTTCTGACTTTGAGCTCTCAATGACACTCCTGATTCTGGCTTCCCAACACTTAGATTCAACACACTCCTTCACACTGGCTATCTGAAACCCTTATCCCTACAGAGTCTCATCCCTTTGCCAGCCTGCAGCTCCTTCCTTATATATAGCTTATATATCTATATCTATATCTATATCTATACAATATATATATATATTTGTAATGGCCACCTTTCCTTTAGATGGTTCTGTCTTAAGTTCTACACATCTGCCGCACAAGAAATTAAGATTTCCTGTAATAAGAACACTATGTAACCATAGAAATTCTTGCCAGAAACAGAGGCAATGGTTCATTCAAGTGTCTATAGCTTCTTGATAACAATACTACTTGGTAAGAAATGTCTCTCTTTTTCAAGGTAAATCCAACTTTACTGATTACACTTTTGATTTAATTGATTATGATTTGATACCTGTGGCTTCTTTACTCACATCTATAAGAATGTTACCATATGAGTGGTTTTGTCAATGTTAATGGGGCTATACATGTGAAACGTGAAGGGGTGTGGCATGTTTGGGCCTTGTTATACTTTACACTGTGAGTCATACAAATGGTGATCCACGTTACTTCTAGCTCAAGTTTGGAGCAGTCATGGTTCAGACCAAAGGGTATAAATCCCCCACCTCCCATTCCAGGCTTGCCCCCTGCCCTCAGGACTTCCCAGGTTCCTTCCTCCTGCCCCTTGGGGTTCCCTCCTGCCTCCTTCCACTCCCAGGACATTACTTGTGGCTGCCAGCACTTTCTGTCCCAGGCAGGAAAGAGTTAACCTGCCATCACTGCAGCTGAGCTGTTGCTCTTCTAGCCCAAATAGCATAGAAGCAGCACCAGTGGCTGGACAGACAGTTTAACCCTTCCCTGACTGCTCCCCTGGGACAGATATGGAAAGTCAGAAGAAAGTAGGGGAGGGGGACAGTGAGCCGTGAGTGGGGTTCTGGGGTACTGGGAAGCATAGGGAGGGTGGGCAGTGGACCTGATCTGGGCCAGTGGGAGAGGGGAGTAGGTAGGAGAAGGTGTGGGGTGGCTATACATTAGTGCAAAATGAGATGGATAGCACAGATCAAAGATAATCCTGCCCTGGAGTGGCATAACTTTAAGCCAAATAAGGAGTGCTTAAAATTAGCTTTGGGTGTTAAGAGCTCCAGAAGTTGCCCCAAAATTACCATCTAACAAGGCTCCAGGGCCTCAAATTTACAAGCTGTGGGCTATCAGCCATCCACCTTAGCACCCACACTACCCCAGCCCCACAAGGCCCCTACAGCTATTCATATGGAATGATCATATACCATGCAAGAGAGTACTTTTAAGAGGATATGTGTTTATGTAGGACATCCTACTAGTAAATGTTTAATTACAGATTTAAACAGGGGAAGAATAACAGAGATTACTTTTTTTCTGATCAGCTAGAGACTCTCATTGAGAAAAATGAGTTACAATTCTTTCTGCTGACACTTCTGAGCTTATAAATGAGGTAGCTAAAAGTATTTGGTAATGAAGCATAAAAAGAAGAGATTTGGGGGTTTTTTTTAAATATTGGGCTGGGACTTGGAATACAAGTCCAGCCTGACCTACTGAAAGGTAAAACTCAAGGTTGGGTTTAGGAAGAAGATATAATTGGCAATCTGGGATGGATACTAAGGTATTTATTAAAAACACAAATTAACAAATGAACCATTTAATGAAACTACAAACATGTATTTCCAATTTTTTGCATAAAATGTATTGTTTCTAAAACCTAAAGTATCAGTTTTTTTCACTGTTCTAAGAAATATACTTGTGATCTTAATTGGGGAAAAATACATGTTTTAAGTTAATAAATAACATCAAAGTAAAGGTGTCAAACCAAGTCAAAGCATGTACAACACATTCTTGAAAGGTTTCAAGAGTAAGATACCTAGAAGAGAATCTGTGGAGAATGGAGTAAACGGAGGTGTTAAGAAGAACGGTATCACAGAAAAACTAAATGAGTTCTTTCCTTAATCTTCCCAGCAGAGGATCTTCCATAAATGCCTAATGAGGATTTCTTTTTAGGTAAAAAACATAAGGTGCTGTGAAAAGTTTTGGTGTCAAAAGACCAGATGCTACAACAAACTGGATAATTAGTCACAACTTACCAGTGCTGCTCAAAAGTTTCTTAAATTACTTCAAACCATTCAACTCAAGAAATTATAAAAACATAAAGTTCTCATTTGAATTATTTGCTATAGCAGAATTTACAAGGCTGTACATGTATCACTTTCTTTGGAGGACAGGGTGGGGGAAACAAAAAGAGTGTGATCTTTAGAATTACAGCCTAATCAGGTTTAATATGAAAACTGATAGAAATAATAATTCAAAGAGAAGCAGAAAATATACCCAGAGGAACAGGGGAAAAAACTAACATGTTTCTACAAAGAGAAATTATGGGCGCATCTGTGTGTTGCTATATGGAAACATTCCTATGGTGCCGTGCTTTGTACTTCCTTTTGGAAGTACTAAAGCATGATGCAGTATGAGTAGTTACTGCACCATGTGCAAGACACATGGATAGATTTCACTGCTACTTCACTGTAGTGACATACAATACCTGGGGAGTGTGCCACTACAGTGATGTAGCTGGCAATCATGTGTAGACACATAATCACTATGTTGCACTGGGTGCCATATGGAGACATGGCGCATTGCAACGTATCTCTGAAAAAAACAGATTATCCATAGTCTAAGCATCATAGCAACTATGGGCTTGATTTTGCTCTTTTAAAGTTGATGAAACTGCTGTCATTGTCTTCAGTAGACCTAGGACTAGACAGTAATAGTAAATTAATGCATTCTATTTCCACAGCAAGCACAAAACCCCAAACTGTCTCTCTCACACACACACACACACACACACACACACACGTATGTGCACGCACGAACGTATATATATATATATGAGATTTAACGTTTGGAAAAAAAGTAACAATAAACATCTCTCAAAATCTTCTCTTTTGTGCTTCTTTTCACATTCATCTTTATCTCTTGTTTTTCTTCTTCTTTTTCCATTCTTCTTTGATATTCTGAGTCTTTTCAAGGTTTTCCATCCTTCTTCCCCATTACCTGGAATAGGCGTGGGAGAACAAGGATATTCATACTGGATTTACTTCAGGCAAAAAACAAAATCCTTGTTCCATAACCTACATAAATTCATCAGTTAGAGTGACAATTCTATTGGAAATCGATATTCACAAAACACAAAATTCAAAGGTTGTCAAGCAAATAATTTGTGCCGGCAGAGAGTTCAGAAAAATAACCTACTTTATGATCGCTAGCCTAACTGAATGAACCACAGTATGATCAATTCCAAGTATATCTTACATATCATTCCTGTCTAACTATTCTATTCCATTTTCTTCTCCACATGTTCGTGCATTTTCAGTCAAATGATCATTAACTATAATCAGAGGCAGAAGAAAAACTTGAAGCACATGCTTTACTCTTAGCTTTCAAAGTAGTGAAATAGGACTAATCATAAATATCCACATTTACTTAATATTATTATATATTATTGAATGGTTGGAAGAAGACTAAAAAGTCCTGAAATTATGATATGTATGGACAATTAAAATATGATTTCTTTGTACGCAACTTTTACAATTCTATCAGTTTACTATTTACACAAGTCACTCATAGTGGGAGCATCTACACATGCACTTCAATGCACATGAACCTAGTTTAATGCACATTAAAACATCACTAAAAGACTGCACTTTCGCTAATGAGCATTAAAATAGGCTAATGTACCTTTTTCTAGTATCTCACAATGGAGGTACTAAATTTAATGTGCATTACAAAGAGCACATTAATGAATGTGTACACATGCCCTGTGAGATACAAAAATTACTTAGAATTTGATAGATGATAAACATACTCTATAACTATATCAGCATTCATAAATATTATGCAGTATTTATGCACAGTGCTTTATAAATTCTGGGTGGTAACCTGAAAGTATTACAGTCAGAAGGTAAAGCTTCACTGATATCAAGGGGACTAAAAATTCATCCTTGGCACTGTTTGCTTTATACAAGAAAACTGAAACTAGACCTAAAATTAAATATTAAGAAATACTCAACTCAAAATACAGAAGTACTCAAAATTAATCTTGCCTTGATGTTTCTTGAGCTTGAATCCTCATAAATGAAGCCCCACCTTTTATCTCCACTTTACAGCCTCAGCTTCCACCCCAAGAATTTCCTGGCATCTCCTTAAAGCTTTTAAGTTATGGGGAGGGATCATCAAAATATGTCAGAGACAAGAATGCCACTGCGAGTACTAGGTAACAGTTGGTTTTTAGGGTAACTTTCAGATATACTTGGCAAAGCAACATTCAAATCTACAAACAAGTTAGTAGGTTTTGGATCAATGCCAAATCTTAGGGAGAGAAAAATCACAAGTTAGTATAGACTTCCCTAAAAATTATTCTCTAGCTCAACTGTTCTTTTGTAGTAGTTTATGACAACAGAAACACCTAAAATATATTTAGCTCCTTCCTCATCTTGCCTAACTATGAGGGGCATCATCCATCATGGGAGAAACATAGGACCCTAAATTCAGGTTTGCAAAAGAAAAATTCAGTTTTTGCTTCAACAAGTTAAAAGTCCATGGTTGAAATCTAGATTCCATTAAGTGAATGTTAAAAATTCTTTGGAGTTCAGTGGGGCCAGTGTGCCACTTAGATCTGGATCCCATGTATTTTTAAAATAAATTAATGCTATAGTTCTATATTTAATAAACAGGTATAGATTTTTTATATGTAATATTCATGTTTTCAAGGTACCCACAACAAGCCAGGGTTCAATCATAAATATATTTACTCAGATTGGTAATCCTTAGTCATAGGTGCAAAAGCAATCATATAAATGTAGCTACTTGGGTGAAAAAAGATTGTATAAACAAGGATTAGAGCTTTAGCTGTCACAGTGTATTTAGAATTGCACATTTCTATCCTTGCATATTCTTAAGATTAGAAATAAATTACATATGATCCAATGCATCAACATGTAAAGTAAAGTAAAGAAATTGTGTGCCTTCATAACATTTGTGAGGGGATTTTTTTAAAATAAGAAGAAATATTAAAAGTTAAATATAAGAAACAAGAATCTCATTAGCTACCTATATGATGTTAAACTTCTATTACTAAGCATGCATTAGTTTCACCGGTCAGTTCCACAGGCCCAAATTTCTATAGGTAAGTAGATATATATGCCATTGCACATGATCTGACATGAACTGAAGTGAAGGAAAACACATTAAGGGAGTGAACAGATTTGATTAAAATAGATGGATGTCACCTCCAATATTTAGAAGTTTATTTCAAAATGCATTTTGAATTTTCATCACAAAACTACAGCAGTTTGATAACTGAACTTTTTTAGCACTTACTGATAGACGAAATAGAATCTAATACGGGTCAAAATCAAGAATAAATTTAAGTTTTTATCATCTGATATGTGCAGGTTTGCCCTAATCCTGCAATCATTTATGTGCATAGTTATTTTTAAGGACATGAATCATCCAGTTGGGTGCAATGAGATGACTCACATTCTTAAAATGAAGCCTGTGTATAAGAGCCTAGAGAACTAGACACCAATAATATGAGAAAAGACTAAACATGGAATATTACCAACAACTAATTTAATATAAATATATGGCTTCACCATAATCACTAAAAATACAGCTTCACCTAATAAAGAAATCTGACAGACTAATTTCAGTTAATTAAAAGACATAATTATTTACTGAGATGTACTTAAAGTTAAAAAAATGTAGGCACTGGCAAACAGAATGACAAATCACAAATGAGTAATCAGTATGAGGCATGATATAATGCATGGCCGTTAACTTTTGTTATTATATTTGGCCTAATATATCATAATTAAAAGATTTTAAAGACTGTCAAATTCAGTTAGTATTAATTCATATATGCATTAAATAGTTACAAAAGTACATTTCTCTCCCTCCACCACCAGATTTGTTGGTAAGGTAAATACTAGGGTCAGGTACAGACATTACATATAAATGGGTATAAGTGACAGAAAACTGGCCTAAACCTGTAACAGAACAGAAGTGCTGTGTGCATAGACTGGTTTAGAAATACTAGAACACAGTCTAAGATAGATGTGGGTGGGTGCAGTATCAGATTTCATCAGTTTAGGTTAGATTGTTCTATCAAATCTTTGCACCAGATCCCCTCATGACTCAGCTTAGGTCACTTCCACCAGCATTGCAGGGGCCTTTGCAGGCCCTCCACTGCTAGTTCCCCCTTACAGGGAGACATGTTAGCACTTGCCAGGTGCTCAGCTGCTCTGGGCTGTCACAGACCTGAGCCAGCAAAGACACAGGCAGGGAGTGGGGAGGTGTGGAGGGGAGGCTTGCTGTAGACACTGGCGACAAGTGCATTCCATAGAAGGAGAGATCAGGCCTCTCAGAGCTTGGCACCAGCAGCAGCTGGCAAGATGTGCTGGGCAGCCCAATAGGCTTACACCAGGAAGCAAGCACAGGAGTGCTCCTTCAGAGGAAGGATCGGGCTCTTTGGAGCTTGATACCAGGGCCAGATCCTTTCTTCTATGGAGTGCTCTTTTCCCCACTGCAGGCTTCCTGGGCTACCCAGTGTGTCTTGCCAGCTGGTGCTGGTGCCAAGCTCTGGCAAAACATACCAGGCAACCCAGGAGGCCTGCGCCAGACACTGGGGACAGAAATGCTCCATAGAAGGAACGATCAATCTCCTCAGAGCCCTGGGCCACCCCTAATTGCCTGTTAGTCACATATCCCCAACCCTCTGCTGTATGGTTCCAGGAGAGCCCCAGATGGGGTCACCATGGCACACCTGGCACTCCAGCCATTGGCTGCAGGGGGGATATGGGAACCTTCTTTGGGACTCACCTGGAAACCTAGAGCTGAGCACAGGGGGTAAAATCAGCGGGATTGGGGACATGTGCCTAACTGCTAATCACAGATGGTCCCTACTTGGCTTTGCTCAGCTGCCCTTGGCAATCTCTGGGAGGCATGTGGGAGTGACTTTGCTTTGTGGCCATGGTTAGTGCAGGCATCTGCATGCCCCCTACACCCAATCAAAGAGAAAACTGTGTTCCATTCACTCCCAATCTAATCTACAGTTTAGAGAAACTTGTGTAGATGGATCTGGAACTCAAGGAATGACATTCAGTAAGATACTATGGTATAGTACCAAAAAATGCAATGGTACTACATAGTAGGGCTGTGTGAAATTTCAGCAGCCGTTTTATTTTGGAGGTGTTTCAGGCTGTTTCAGCACCTGAAACACTGAATCCAGATTGAAACGAAGGCTCAGAAACATCTCCGAAAATAAACAAAGCATCCAAAATATTTCAGAAACATTGCAGAGATGTTTCAGAAAATTTCAGAGCTTTGGACCTGGGTCTGCAGGGAAACAGCTGTATGCTGCTGCCCTGCCATGCAACTTGGCTCTGCGCAGAGCAGAGATCCATGCTGGGGGTCTCCTTGCTGCCGCTGCCTGCCCCCACTGTCTCAGAGATGCAGGGCTGCACTGGGCGGGTAGTGGTGGCAAGGAAACACCGGCATGGATCTCTGGTCCCTGAAGAGCCAGGTCATGTGGCAGGGCAGTGTTGGTCACTGCTGGGTAACCTGGCTTTACAGGGAGCAGAGATCCAGGTCTGCATGGAGCAGGCAGCAGTGGGGAGGAGATCCCTGAACAGATCTCTGCTCTCTGCAGAGCCAGGTTGCATGGCAGGGCAGTGCTGGTCCCTGTTATGTGATCTGGCTTTGCAGGGAGCAGATATCCGGGGCAGTACAGGGTGGGCAGCAGCAGGGAGGAGGTCCCAGCATGGCTCTCTGATCCCTGTGGAGCCAGGTCATGCAGCAGGGCAGTGCTGGTGCCTGCCACCTGCCATGCAAGCTGGCTCCACAGGGATCAGAGATCCACACAGGCATCTCCTCACCTGCACAGAGGGCAGCCCTTCCTCCCCCAGATGAGCCACCAACAGCCCTGTCCTGCTCCCCACTGGGGCCCTGCAGCTCTGCCCAGCTGGGCTTTGAAACAGATTCAGAGAAGACTCAGCAGAGCCAAATCTCCAAAACAGATTCAGCTGAAACGAAACCGGACAGTGATCTGAAACACTGAAATGAAGCACTGAACTCCAAAATGTCCAAATCTGAAACTGAATTAAAACACAGCCATTTCACACAGCCCTACTACATAGTACTCAAAGGGCTAATGAATGAATCAAGTATTTCCTGAGCAGAAAGCTCCAAATATTGCCATGGTGCCTTGCATAAGAATATTCAGCACTAACAGATTTCATGTGGTAGGTTTGGTAAAAACAATTGTTTGCATTTACATATATTTCACATTCTGTATTCCCCTATATTTTTTCTTGCTCAATGCTATGTGCTAATATACCTAAAAGTTGAGCTGCTTAATTGCAAAATAACAAGATATCTTGCTATAGTTTGTATCTTTTCCATGAAGATACATTATGCATTATATTTCTAATGAAATGTTACTCACTCTTGACTAATACTGTTTGTACTATTCTATATCAATAAACTAGTAAACATTTATTCATTTAAAAGTAGTGAATGACTATTAAGGGCATATTTATGATCAAGTCATATTGAATGTTTTATTCTTTGTTCAGGCACTGACCCTAGGCGCACACCTGCTACTGAAATATAGGAGTTGCTAATACCTAATACAGTATTCAGACTTTTGACAGTGATCATTAACAGAAGTTTCAGAAAAAGATGCAAGAAACCTTGCTAATGGCATTTAAAGAATAAACTGTCTCTAGAGATATCTTGTTCCTAACACATAATACTGAAAGGCTAGAGCATGGCCTTGAGCATGTCAGAGACCAGATCTTAAGATCAGCTGCAGAGGGGTGGCCCAGAGTGACTTCACCACAACATTGCCAGGTTTGAGGCATGCAAGTGAAAGCAGCTGGGTGTGGTGTGCTTAAGGGCATCCCAGTCTTGACATGCTAATGCTGTTGTATAGACATACCCTGACTTTTCTGTACGTGATGGACTTTTCATCTAGCTGTTTTCTATAGTTTGGAAAAGAGAGAAACTTTTATGGAATATCATTTCCTTTAGTTTCCAGTACAGGACTTTCAGCTTCATTGAATGTTTTCTTATTATTTTATTATGAGAAAACGTGACTAGAAGTTCCTAATTTACTTTCTTTGTAACATTCATTATTGTATCTACTTTTATCAAATCACTTCTTATTCATTTCTTTTATAAGTCAGTTAAATCCAACCTCTTCAATCTTTCAATCTGGAGTGACCAAAACTAAATATAGTATTCTAAGGTAGGTTATCAATATGACATTAAGATATTCCCCTTATTGTTATTCATTCCCCATTCATTTTAATACTTATGGATTTTTCTAAGCAAACCTGAAATTTTGGGATCTCTTTGCACACCCAGCCATTTAGGTGAACCTAACTTTGGTCATACCCAATAATGTCAATGGGAGTTCCAAATTATTTCGTAGATTGACTGGTCCTGGACCTGACTGGACAAAAAACTGTGTAGCTGTCATTACTTATGAATGAGATTCTTGAAATTTTGTATATTGTTGTGACTATTTTTTCCATTATATAGTTTTATAAAAAGCTAAGTACTGACATACTGACTAAAACAAACAAACAAACAAAAAACCCTAGGTATTTTTAAATATTGTATCCCATATATTTTTTTCTTCACCAATTATTCTGCAATCTGTTGTGTGCTATTTTTCTTACTTTCATTTTTCTGACAGTTTCTGTTATAGTCCCAGCGAAACACAGCAAGACGGAGATTGAAAAATTTCTGTTATTATATTGGGTAACTGTTTTATTCAAGCAGAAAAATACAAAAGGCAAAAGAGTGCTTTAAATGTCAACTGGAAATAAAGCATGTTTGTTCTGCATGTATATTTGCCTCAAGAGAAACAGAACAAACAGAGGAAACATCTCATACGTTAGCCAAAAATAGTGTTCCTGATCAAAGAGATCATGTTATATTGATTTCATTTAAATAGCATTCAAACCACTGGATCTATTATAAATGTATACACATATACACTTGTTGATCGTTATCACTACTGTTCTCATTTGCACATTAATTAATAATTAGACAACAAAGAGCATATTATGTACTAAGGCAGTTTTATATTTCATTTTCTCTTTAGATAACTTTCACTTAGTATTGATTGGAGGCTGTGTTGATGCAATCAAAATATAGAAGAAAACATTCTTTAGAAACAGTTCTTCATTTCCTGCAGGAAAACGGAAATTCCAGTCCATATCTACTTAAAATATATACAAACTTATAGACATGAAACCTTCCCTGCCTGGAATAAATTAATCAACTTGCTACCAAAATACAATAAAAACCCTAGAAAGCACATCTGCTATAGGTCTTTGTCAACAATAGACTTTCGCACTAAAATCATAGCAAAGAATATTGCCTCTAGATTGTATTGACCCAAATACAGCTGTGTGAGACCAAACAGGTTTCATTCAATGTACATTAGGCCCATGAATCATAATTTTGAGATGACTTAATATTGTTATAGAAAAATAAAATGCTGCTTCTACTATTGCTATTTATAATACAAATAAGGCAATTAGTAATTACAATATTCTAAAATATATTCATATAACATCATACTAAAAATACTATAACAACAGACTATGATTATCTAACTTATAATTGGATAAGATTTTCAGGTTACTGCTATGCTGTAAAAATATCCCAAAAATCCATATTTTCTGATGATTGTACCAAATAGTTATCAAAAACATCTTGAACTCAAAGTGAAGCAGAAAAGCTATCTCCACTGTTTCAATATTCACTTATTAGCACTAAATAGTTTCTAATCAATTAAATCACAAATTAACTTAATGAAATTAGGTAAGAATAAAGTTGTATTTAACACAGGTAAGGAATCAAAATCTGACCTTTTATCAACATCTTGTATACAAGGGAGACAGTTCATCTGTATCATTTTTCATTTATTAAGTGGGGTCTTTCTGTTCATGACCCTAAATTAATTGGCCTTAACATAAAATCACCCAACACTGTTATAAGAACAGACTGTTACAAAAAGCTTTAGCAATAAACAACATTCATCCATGGGTCTGATTCAAAACTTGATGAAGTCAGTGAAAAGATTCCCATAGGTTTAGCAATAAGTTTTATATAGTTCACGAAGCTGATGTTTTTCTCCCTCTGTTACAATTGTTACTGACCCCGATAATGAAATATGACCTGTGTTTGGTCTAACCATTCATTGGTCTAAATAAGAGGTTTGCCATCTTATGAAAAATAGATGGCATACCTCTTATTTGGTAAAAGCTAAAAGTGTACCTTGTAGACTAACTGGCCATCTCTACTTGAGACATGACTGCGCAGTGGCCCATTAATACTGCGCAGTAGTATTGCAGGGCACAAAACATGATACTACGCAACTCTGCAGTAATATGCTACTGTACAGTCAGCATCGCCAAAAAGCCATTCAGGGATGTTACTGTTCAGTAATGCCAGTGACTGCACAATCATTTAGTACTTGTATATGCAAGTACTAAAAGACTGTGCAGTCAGCATCTCATGTACATGCAACCACTGAAACAGAGATGCATCTCTGAAACAGCTCTTCTACAAGGTATACTTCTACCCTGCCTTCTGCTTAACTTCAGATTAACATGGCTAACTAACTCTCTCTTCTCTTATTGTAGGAAAGTATAAACAGATGAGATTAGTATGCGCTCTGTAAATGACTTTGTGTTATGTCAGTATTTACCTAATATCCCTATACATCTTCTTTATTGGGAATTCTGTAGACTCAATCTGAAAATTTTAAGTATTGGGGATTTAGTTCCCCATCTCACTTATGGGAAGCAGTGGTTTAATAAGGAAGATAGTAAGATAAGGAACAAAGTGTGTCCCTATTAATACCAGGTGTTCTCTTCAGAAACATTACATTTTTAAAGAAACATAATTAGGTTTACAAAATAACTTAAAAAATAAGATTGCTTCATTCAGAAATACAGAAATTTAATTCAGAAGTTCACAATTTTTAATCAGCAAAAATAAAAAGAATTACAACTGAAATTAAGGAAGATACACAGGAAAGATAGAATAGCAAGATCGAAGACATACTCATTTTAAGCTATTTTTTAGTTTTTTTTATTTATTCATTAAATAGGACCACATTCTGGGAGATAATTAACAGCGTGTTAACTTAGGGTGCAAACAAGCATTCATGGGACCAAGTTTAGGTTTAGGCAGCTAACTTTAAGATACCGCCTAAACTGGGAGTGGCACAGGTAGGCACTTTTTGCTTGCCAGGGGTATCATGAGTGGCCAGAGGAAAGCAACTTGGGTGGCTGGTGGGATCAGGGGGAGGGTCTGGGGAGTCTTCAGGGGTCTGTTGGATCTGAAGTGATATGGAAGGTCTGCAGGGGAGGTTGGTGTGCCCCTGGGGGGGTCAAAGGGAGATGTTGCCCAGTTAGAAGGAGAAGTCACGGGCTAAAAATAGCCCAGTTGATACTTATAGAGTAGGAATAGCACAACCCCAGGGCTATGGCAAGAGGCTATGCTTTCCCAGCCCCAGGGCTATGCTATGAACATGAACAGACATTTCATGTTAAGCCAAGTTACCCTATTTTAGACTAGGTTAACGCTTTATTGATCTAAAGTTAGTTTACCTCTGAGGTGAACTAACTTTAGATGAAATGAGCCATTTTAGTGTGACCTAAGCCATACAAACATATGCAGGTCTAGCTATTTAGACTGATCTAACTTTGCTTACGTCTATCTAAATTTAATGCTTGTAGGTATCCTTACACTAAGGTTATTATAAATTGGAAGTGCTCAGTACACATCAGTGTATGTCCATTCAGCATAAATAATTAATTTTAAATTATCAATAACCAAAAATGGACCATAAGGGCACATCTACATGTAATGTTATGTCACCATAATGATGCACTATGGTGACATAGCATCCACAAGTGTCTACATGTGACCAGAAGCTACAGCGAAGTAGCTGCTAAAAATAACCATGCCCCACACATATGACACAGTATGGGCAGTTACTGTGCCATGCTTTAATACTTCCTTTTGGAAGGACCAAATCATGGTGTAGTGACTGTGTCACCATAAGGCAATGTGTAGACACACCCTAAATAACCAAAATTGATCTCAGATTCCAATGTGCATCTTGGTACCTCTCTGTATCTCAGCATCTGTATTTTGGAGTTTGGGGGCTCTGCCTCCCCTACATCCCATCCACTCACCAACTAGATCTAATTGCAGCCTTGTGATATAATAGGTTGTCACACAAAATATGTCCACTTGTTCTCTCAACTGCCTGAAGGATGATGCTTGTGTCTGAGTACTTTCAAAATCCATGCTGCCTGGGTGTTCCCCTAGGCACTCTGTAACTAAACTACTATCCCATAGGTAGGGATGAGAGTAGGTAGGCAGGTATGTCCTATGCCAGCTTTCTCACTCAAATTAAACTCAGGTCAACTGACTCTTGTAACTGGGCCTCTGTGGGCCACACTGAGATTCTCCTGAGTCAGCTCTCCCTTTTACAAAACCAAAATAATATAAGGCTCAGAGTTCTTCAGCTGTGGCACTGAAAGGGGCTATAGACACACACTTCTGATGTCCGGGCTTAGTCCTGAGGCAGGTCCCACCAGTTGCCCAAGCACCACGTGGTTGGTCCTTGTCTTTGGGGTGGGGGGGACGGACCCCTCTGAGTTACATAGTTTCATAGTTATTAGGGTTGGAAAGGGCCTATTAGATCATTGAGTCCAACCCCCTGCCCTGGGCAGGAAAGAGCGCTGGGGACAAATGACCCCAGCCAGGTGTCTGTCCAATCTCTTTTGAATATTTCCAAGGAAAGGGACAACACCACCTCCCTTGGAAGCCTATTCCATATTTTGGTGACCCTCACTGTAAAGAATGTTTTCCTGATGTCCAGCCTGAATTTCCTTTCTTTTAACTTGTGTCCATTGTTTCTAGTTACCCCAACTGTTGCCCTGGTAAACATCATATCCCCCACTTCCCTGTTAAACATGTTACCCCCCACTTCCTGCTTATCCCCCTGATGAGTTTGTAGGGAGCCACAAGATCACCTCTCAGCCTCCTCTTGTAGAGGCTAAAAAGGTTCAGGTCTCCCAGTTGGTCCACATAGGGTTTTTTCTGTAAGCCTTTAACCAGACGGGTGGCCCTCCTCTGAACCCTTTCCAGATTATCCACATCCCTCCTGAAGTGCGGCGACCAAAACTGGATGCAGTACTCTAGCTGTCGCCTAATCAATGCTGTATAGAAGGGAAGTATCACCTCCCTAGACCTGTTTGTGATGCACCTACTTATGCAAGAAAGAGTGCGGTTAGCTTTAATTATTACCTCATCACTTTGGTGATGTTACCAAATCTGCCCATTACTTTGGGGTGTGCTCATTTATTAGGGATAGTTTCTAGGGTCTTGGTGATTCTGTCAATGTGCTGCTTGTGTTACTATACGGAGCTGTATTTCTCCCTTCTGCAAGCCCTGACCCCCACAGTGGAGCTATCTTGCAGGACTCAATCTCAATGGGACTGGGTTCCTCCAGTCACCAAATCAGTCATACACACAAACACACACAAATTAACGTGATACAGCTTGCTCTTTTTTAAACTCTACTCCTCGGTTTACTAGGGCGAGCGTCCACTGAGCAATGCGTGGGTTAGAAACCTGGCCGTCTTGTATTTTCCCGGATATGATGTACTTAAGCGGGGAATGCACAGTCTGAACAATGACCTTCGACCCTCCAATAATAAATTCCCAATGTGCAAGGCTCCAGACCAGAGCAAGACACTCCTTTTCGCAGGGGGTAAAGCCTTGCTCTGTTTGATTTAGGAGCCTGGAGGC
>NW_005842086.1:1484866-1486533 GCF_000455745.1 Alligator sinensis | reverse complement strand
AAATGAGACCTAGGGCAGTTGGTTCACTCTTGTCACCCTTATCTGGAGGGTCTTAGATGCATCTCTCACTGCATCTTAATCAGTTTTGTTTAGGTAGAGGAGGGGAGGGGGGGGGGGTGAGTCCTTTGTGAGTCAGACAAACTGCATCCTGTACCAGGGTTCCCCAAGAATACAGAGCTGAGACGTAACAGTGACTTATGTTCATTTTGGAGTCAATTATGACTCCGAGGTCCCTTTCCGCAGTTGTGCTGCTTAGAATGGTCCCTCCCAGACTATAGGAGTGCTGATGATTCTTCCTTCCCAGGTGGAATACATGACACTTATCCTTGTTAAACTGCATCCTATTCTGTTCCTCCCACCCCCCAGCCTGTCCAAATCCACTTGGATTTGCTTCCTGCCCTCTAGTGTGTTGCCCTGAGGGGTCAGCTCAACACTCAGGAACTCAATATTGCACTGTTAGACAGGAGGGCATGGTGTACAATTGCACCTATACAAAACACACCCAAATCAATTAGGTGCATACACACACACGCTACCAGCTCAGGCACATACACATCCAAACCAGCCTAGGCACATGCATACCTATCACCAATTCAAGCACATACACTATACACCCCAAAAGTTAGACACAGATCACTATTCATATATCATGCACACAATGCCATTGGTGTATATATACACCAATGTGTGTATATATATATATATACACACACACACTCACACTAGTAACTCAGATACACACACCTTCAAAATAACTAGTCTAGGTTCATGCACACCTATCACCAGTTTAAGCCCATACACACTACACACACCAAATTTAGACAGAATCAATTACTAGTTACCAACACCTGCACATTCAATACACATATGTGGATTACTAATTCATATACCACACACACACACACACAATGATATCTATATATGTATATATATAGATGTGTATTCACTAATTTACACACATACCACCCACCTACACATGCACACAGGTGAGCTCCTAAGTTGGAACTAAGTTGGGTGTTGTGTATGTATGTATGTGCTTAGTGTACTTGGGGGGGGGGGGATACCTGGGAAAAGGTTAAGGTAAGAAAGTAGAAGTGTAAGGAGTTAAAGTTACCAGGACTGGGATTAGAACCAGTAGACTACAGGGGCTGGGCTGAAGAACTGAGGCTCAGGGGTAACTTTAGGTTAATCAATCTTAACTGATTAAAAGACAATGTCCAAAGCCTGCAGAACAGGAAAGCGTGCCAACACAGAAGCTGGGACAGGAGCCAGAGCTATGGGGGAGCTGAAAAGGTAGATGAGGACAGGGAAAATGGGACTAAGGGAAAGTGTGGGTGTTAAAGAGGGGCTCTGGGTGTGGGGAGCCAGAGGATGGCTCCGGGGCACCTAGAGAAATTGCAGGGAGTGGCAGTAGGTGCTGGAAGCTGGAAATTCTGAAGGACAGCTAATAGGATCTGAGAAGCTTCAGGAGGGAGGGGGGAAGATTACAGAAAGTGCGGAGGAAGCCTGAAAACAGAGAGATGGACAGCAGAAAGTCACAGGAAAAGCAGCAGGCAGCAGGGACAGCAGGAAAGCAAGGAGAAGCTGAGAGGTGGCAGAAAAGGGGAGATGGAATTGGGAGGAGATTGGGAAACTAGCAGAGAGGGTGGGAACTGGAACTGAGTGAA
>NW_005842086.1:1470301-1484208 GCF_000455745.1 Alligator sinensis | reverse complement strand
TTCCCAATCACACTCATTCATCGGGGAACCAATTTACATGGGAGGGGTATGTGACTCATACAGTTGCAATATGGGATGCCCAGGCAGAGGACCAAAGATGGAGGCTTGGCATATAAAATGGAAACTTAACATGACTTTGGTTCACTTACAAACACAGGCCTAAACCATACAATATCCATATGAAACAATAAAAATCAATACAAAAATGATAATAATACAATATAAAACAATGGATATCCAAAACCAAAAACTTGCTACGAAAATAAAAATGTTTAAAGCTTATCCTAAGTCTGAGCTCACTTATACTTATCTATAGGGAATAAAGAGGGAGAGAAAAAGTCAGAAATGGTTGGGGAAAGGGGAGGGAATGCCTTTTAAAATAAAAAATAAAAAAAAAAAAAGAAAAACTGGGGGTTTTGCTACAAGTGTGTTTACCTCCCGCAATAATTTTGTGTCATCAGCAAACATGGACAGGGTGCTTACTACTCCCTCATCCAAGTCACTAATGACTTGGACGAGGGAGTGGCCTGCCATCAAGCCCCACAAAATCAGTGTTGGAGCTCACTGTTGCTGCTGCTGTTGCCACTCCCTCCTCATCAGCTGCCACCCCACGCTAGGGCTCCAGATGCATTTTTACTACATCACTCTCAGCGTGCCCTCTCACACACATGTGCCTCTGCCTCTGCGGTTCAGCTGCATGCAGGTAAGTGGAGCTGACCCTTAGACCTTTCTAGGCCATGATTCCCTGCCAATTGGGGGCCGTCATTGGGATATCAACCCCATCCCCAGGGCATCTGGGAACCTCATCATGCTGTGCGGTGACACATTTGTTTTAGCCCAAACCCACCTACTATCTACATAGTAAAAAACTTTCAGTTTGGGTTAGAACTGCCTTTTGCTTGCTTGCCCAGCTGAAAATATAGATTACAATTCCACCTCTACTTCTGTTGCCTGGAACCAGCCTACTTTGCATTGCAGGTATGGGTAAAATGTTGACAATCTTCCAATACTCTTCCCACAATTCTTGCAAAAGGGAGAAAAGTTCTCACAATCAATGCAACTGACTGAGAAATAACCTTAACCTGTCACTGCTCCAAGGAGCATGGAATATCTTCCCCCTTGCCCTCTCTAAACACACAGACACAAGGGTAGGGCAAAAACAGTAAAGACACAGAAACAAAGGCTGGGCTTTTCTATGGGGACACTTGTGCACAGGCATGACTACTTTGACAGCTAAAATTCCAATTTTAAAGAATTTTAGTGTTTATCTAGTGCTTATTGCTTATTATTTAATATATTCAATATAAGTGTGGCTAAATAGTGTGCTAGAAAGCAAAATCAAGCATAGCAGGGGAGCAGCTCTGTAACAAGGCAGTTGACACACATTCCTGAGACAGAGAGTTTTTTGAAAAGGGTGGGGGGGGGGGGGGGAGGGAGTGTTTAACAACTGGGAGTAGAGGGTGTCTAACAAACCATGAGAAGAGAAGCAGCCCCATCTCTCATGCATTCAAAAGATAAGAGCACAGCTGCAGGAATTAACCTGTCCTGGTACCTAAATGTCCCAATTAGGAATGGAAAGATTCCAATTATATGATCATATCTTACCAGATGCCTGGTGCATGAAATGCAAGTAGACAGTATATTCATTAGCGGGACAGGGTATGTTGGACTGGACCGCCAATGAATAGCACCAGCTAGATACACAGTGAATAGACTAAAAATATAGCACTGGAGAGGAATAGAGAGATTGTTTGCTCATCACTCAGTAACTTACTCCAGGCCAGACCACCACAAAATGAAGCAAGAGGCCTGCAGAAGATGATCACATTCTGGCCAGATGTCCATCTTTCAGAGTGCATCCTTGGGGCACCGTTTATGGTGAGATCCTTACAATTAGCCTTATGCTAATTATCATATGCTGCTACTGTGTATCAATAAAGGTGTCCAAGTTATCAACAGGATATGTTGTGACTGGTCATTTTAGGGATGTTGTACTCTGCCCAAAATTGAGTATTGACTGCTGATTCTTAAAATCAGGCCAACCTATGTAAGTGTTGAGATTCAGATGTTAATCACCTGTATTAATTAAGCAGTCTAGACATGTCCTTAACTTGAATGGACTTTACTAGTACAGGCTCTAGGACCAAATCCAGATTGGTAAATCAGGCACTTAACTGGACAGAATTTAGGTGCCTTCGTTGCAAATAGTTATCCAAACTACCTATAGTCTATTAGCCACAAGACTCAATAGCAGGGACCTTGATTTTGTCTGATAAAAAAAAAAAATTCCCAAATTTTCTGACTTAAAAAAAGTAACTCCAAATTCACATTTTTTCCATGATTAAAATCAAACAATATGCATATATATAGTGGTGTTTCATCTTAATCACAGGCAAATGAGGATTTGGGATGAGGATGGATTAAGTCAAAAAATGTGGGATTTTTTTTTTTTTTATCAGAGAAAATCAGGATCCCTACTCATTAGCAGGGATATTTGGGTTTTAGGCCTGAGGTTCTTCCTCCATCCTATAGTTATGAGAATGTAGACTGAGATGTATTCACTGATCATCTGCCTTCTGTTGAAACTAAAACATAAGAATTTTGGGACCATCAGGAAACCATGTAAGAGGTATTCCATTCACAATCCAGTGGCTTGGGAACTCAGCTGGGGCATACAAAACCTTGATTCTGATCCCTGTTCTTAGATCTGTTGTGTTTTTATCCAGTACCAATAAAGAATCCTGGGAGTAGACACCAGTATGCATGGTATCCCACCTAGAATATTCAACAGCCTGGTGAAGTACTAAATGATGGCATAGTAACAACCGTGTTATAGGGACATATGTAGATATGCCCAGAAGTTACCATACTATTCAGTGGAACAACTTCCAATGGCTTTGGTGGATTATATAATTTTTAAATCAAAAACGGATTTTTTTTAATTTCCTGAATTTATGGATTTTTATTTTTCCTGAATTACATACTATGTTACAAATAGGAATTTATTCAAAGGAATATAATTGCCTGTGTTATAAAGGGTGTTATAAGGGACAAAATTACATTGTTTTCTCTCATTTGTCTGTCAATATATTTTGTCTCTGTGCATACTTGTGCTCTTTCTCTTCACACACACACACACACACACACACACACACACTAAAAGAGAGACACTGAAGACTATAGTCCTATTACTTAGACATATAACCCTGAACAAACCAGATTAATATTGGTGTGGTCCCACACTGTAAGACCTGACTTAATAACATTTACACCAGCACTGTGGACTTGATCCAAATAGTAACCTATGTGGAATATATTTTTATTCTCTAATCTTTGAAAGAAATGCATGCTGATGCTGGACACTTCAGTGTTATTTCTAAAGGCTTTATATCACCTTCTTAGGTTAGAAAGACATAAAAACATTAAAGAAAGATCAAGAGACACAAAGTATTCATCTTTTTTTTAATCTTAGTAATACATTTTATCAGCAAAAATATTGGCAAAAACCTTTCTTAGAAAGATGCCTAAGTTTATGCTCCCAAATCAACAGAGACAACTTGATCCAAGGATGATTGTATCACTAGAAGCATTTCTTTTGATATCAACAATCTTTGGATCAGGGATTGAGATGTGTGAGTAACCTTATTTTAATAAGTGTTTTTTCTTTCGGTCTTTCATCGAGTCATTAGAATTGGGCCATTCAGATCTTAAACATCAAATGAAACAAATAGCCAGGTACAGTTACACTATATATGCATATTGATATTGACTTCTTTCCCAGGCAATTTTTGAGGGTTTTTAGTTTTCTAACATTATTCTTTTAAGTTATTTGTATCTATTGTTCCTATTTATTTTAAACTTTATTTAAGCAGATAAAAAAATACAATAGAGAAATATCAGCAACATGGGAGAACTCCCCCGCCACCCCACCAAAAGCAAACCCTGTCCATTTATGAGTTTTATCCTTTTCTTTAAAAACAAGTAGATATGATAAAGGGAAATAAAAATAACTATATAATATACATTAAAACATAATGAAAAATGTCTTTAGAAATACAAAGGTGTAGGAGGCTTTTTATCTTATAACTGGTCATAAATTTTACAGAATGCTACCAGCTTACACATATGATCTAGGAATTGTGTGGGCAGATATAACACAAGTTTCCTTGAAATAGGTCTGTTATATCAATTTTGATGGAATATATGTGCCCAGAAGGCCAAAGGTGTTAAAAAAAACCTTGTCATTTGACAACATTAAATAGTTAAACAAAGTTTGGTCTTTGGTATAAAATTGTTTTAACCTTTTATTAGAGATACAGAAAAAAGAAAGAGGCAAATATGCAGTATCTAAAATCTAAAGTATTAAGTAAGGCTTTAATTTTAACCATACCCCTGTCCTCTTTCCTGCAAATGTATATACTTGTGGCTGTCTCTTAGGTGCTATTAAATGCAGTATCTATCCTGTGGGAGATGGGGAGAGAAGAAATTCATTGAGAAATCCTGGAGTTGCTTTTATTATTGCTCTGAGCCCTTCCCACACTAGATTAAGAGATTTTCTTGTACTTGTGCTCCTTCAACTTTATCCTCCTAGGTAGAGCCCTTCAACCCTTCACCCACCTCCTCACAGCCTCATAAATCCAGCTTCCATGGTGCCCAGCTTCAATGTAACAAGAGATGGAGAAGGAAGGACAACCAGCCTAGCTCATAGCTTGGGTTTTAGGGAATACGCCTAAGAAGTGAGAGTTGTATATTTGAATTCCTTCAAGGTGAGTAGGGCTTAAAACAGTGATTCTCAACCAAGACCTGAAACATTAGGTGTGTGAACACCTGAACATGATTTACAACATAAACCCAGAGATTTCAAAGGAGAATCCATAGTGTCAGAAACATTTTTCTGAGTTCTTTGCAACAGGATAATTGCTCTATTATTTTTTCTAGTAACAAAAAAAGAGTAAAAGCTAAGAGATGCTATTTTCTCCATGGTATCTTGAGTCTAAGGAGAGGTGCCTTGAGTACAAAAAAGCTGAGAACCACTGGCTAAGAACATAGGTCTCTGATTTGCTGGACAAGTGTTTTTGTTATTAAACTCTTGGCAGAAAGTGAGTAGGCAAAAACACCTAGGTCATTGTCCCTACCCTTTAATAAAAGCTAAGAGAAAAAAGGGTAAAGTGAAATAAAAACTTGGGAAGGAAAGGAAGACATAGGGGAGGGGAGAGCAGAAACTCAAGTTTCAATTTTGGATTTTGAATACCCTACTCTATTTTCTTTCAAACCATATGCCCTTGACATATCCTATGTGGACTCCTCATCTTCACTCTTATTTCCCCATACTTCTATTTTTTTTTTGGTAAGCTCTTCTTAAAAGGAATGAATTAGAAGAATAAAAACATTATAGTCTTTTCCAAAATGAATTCAGTTCAGGCATTCATGTTCTTCTTACATACAATTTAATATAATTCTTACAGGAGCTCCTGGAGGAGCTGGATGGGTACAAGTCAGCAGGCCTGGATGACCTCCATCCACGGTTGCTGAAAGAATTAGCCAGTGTCATAGCTGAACCACTGGCACAGCTGTTCGAGCACTCGTGGTGCTCCGGCCAGGTCCCTGAGGACTGGAGAAGGGCCAATGATGTGCCCATTTTCAAGAAAGGGAGAAGGGATGAGCTGGGTAACTTTAGACCAGTCAGTCTTACCTCTATTCCTGGGAAAATGCTAGAGAAAATAATCAAAGAACACATTTGTGCAGGCCCAGCCGGGGAAATGATGCTGAGGGGAAACCAGCATGGGTTTGTCACAGGTAGATCCTGCCTGACAAACCTTGTAGCCTTCTGTGTCCAGGTCACGCATTGCCTGGATGTGGGATCCGAGGCTGATGTCATCTTCCTGGACTTTAGGAAGGCCTTCGACACAGTTTCACACCCTATCTTCATTGGGAAGCTAGCAGACTGCGGAGTGGATGCCTACACGGTCAGGTGGGTGGCCAACTGGCTTAGGGACTGCACCCAGAGAGTAGTGGTGGATGGTTCCTTCTCAGCCTGGAGGGAGGTGGGCAGTGGGGTCCCACAGGATTCCGTTCTTGGACCGATATTATTCAATATCTTCATCAGCGATTTGGATGAGGGCATGGAGAGCACCCTCTCCAAGTTCGCTGATGATACCAAGTTATGGGGCAAAGTTAGTACACCAAAGGGCAGGGGGCAGATTCAGGCTGACCTGGACATGTTGGATCAATGGACAGAGAGAAATAGGATGCAGTTCTATAAAGATAAATGTAAGGTACTCCACCTGGGAAGGAGGAACCTCCAGCACACCTATAGGTTAGGCAGTGTCCTTCTCAGCAGCTCAGAGGCAGAGAGGGATCTTGGAGTCATAAATGACTCCAAGATGAACATGAGCCAGCAGTGTAACGAGGCCATTAACAAGGCTAATTGCACCTTGTCATGCATTAGCAGGTACAAAGGAGGTGATCCTCCCCCTCTATGCGGCACTGGTCAGGCCACAGTTGGAGTACTGTGTCCAGTTTTGGGTGCCGCACTTCAAGAGAGATGCAGGGAATCTTGAGAGGGTCCAGAGGAGGGCCACTCACATGATTAGTGGCCTTCGTGATAGACCCTATGGGGGGAGGTTGAGAGAACTGATTCTCTTCAGCCTTCACAAGAGACAGCTGAGGGGAGATCTTGTGGCTGCCTATAATTTTTTTAGGGGAGGTTAATGGGGAATAGGAGACACGCTGTTTACTAAGGCACCCCAGGGAGTGACTAGGAATAATGTGTGTAAACTAGTTGAAAGTGGATTTAGGTTAGATATTAGGAAAAAAAAATTCACAGTAAGGGTGGCCAGAATCTGGAATGGGCTTCCAAGAGAGGTGGTGCTATCACCTAGCTTGGAGGTCTTCAAGAGGAGGCTAGATAGTCACCTGGCTGGGGTCATTTGACCTCGGTCCTCTTTCCTGCCAGGGGCAGGGGGTCGGACACGATGATCCATTGTGATCCCTTCTGACTCTACAATCTATGAATCTATGAATCTATAAATTTTTTAAAGAAATATTTTGTTCAACATTTTATGCAACGTTCCATATACTGTAGAAACACTGGGTAACAAGGAAGTCATATACACTTTTAAAAATATTTAATATGGAATGTCAAGTGAAATCTTGGCCTCATTACAGTCAATAGAAAAGTTCCCATTGATTTTATCAGGACAGGATTTCATCCATGGTTTCTTTAAATGAAGTTTTATATTGCCTTTAAATAGAACAGCTGTTTTTTTGTTTCTTATTATATATCTGATTCTTGTTAGACAACCATAAAAAACAATATAGCCCATAAACATTCATCTGTATCATACATTCAAGGATATTGATAAGTTTATAAGTTCTATTTTTGGAAGAAGTCATTCAATGTAATGCATCATGCTGGTAATTTAAGTAATGAATATTTTGCTGCTCTAATAATTAAATTGATGTATCTAAATAATCCCAATGGAACAGAATCATGCTATGAAGTCTGAATTTCATCACTTAGCTATTTACTATATTTTGCTATACATACTTATATAAAATATTAACTCTATTCAGAATTATTTTTATTTTGTTTTTGCTTTTTGTAGGCGAAGTCCATTTCTTTGCTGATTTCACTTTTCTTTAGCTTTCTAGGTGGACATAGCAATGAGTGTACAATTTGCTGTGGATGCAGGAGTTTCATAAGGGCTAAAAATACTTTGCACATAGAAATTGAATATTGGTACCAGGTGGAAAATATTTTAATTAAATTGAGTGTGAGTATCTTAATGTGTTTGTATCTCTAATATTAAACAGAATATTAAATACAACAGTCAGTGATTTTATCAATTATCTGTTGAGTATTTAGCAATTCATTGCAATGTTCTGCGTGTTCCTTTCTAACTGCACTCATTAGAGGTCTAAATTCCCTTAATTTATTCACTATCATGTCATTGCAATAAATTAATAGCTGTTCTGCTCTCATTAAACAGGATCTGAAGTATTACCTTGAGACCAAGAAGAGGGCGCACACTTATTTTTATTACTGTTTTATTTATTTTATGTTAATAGTGTCATTTCCTATATATTAAATTGTATTATTACTATTTGTATATGTATCTTTTCCTTTAGATCTTTTTCATTGCTTATCAGAAATTTCTAAAATTGTGTTTTATATTTTCTGTATTGATAGACTGTTAGCAACATGAAATCTTTGTCTTCTCAGATTCATTTTATCTGTAGGAGTTAGAATCCAACTTTTCATTTACTGACAAATTTATTAATAGAATCTCTTACTGTTCACCTCTTTCTTCATTATGATTTGCTATTAGCCTGCTGACAGTTTGATCCTGTCTGCTATTATCTGACCTTATGGAAACCATCATTGCTGAAAATTGAAGACTATTAAATGTGAATCATTTTTACCCTGAACTATACAGAATTGCAATAATAATTATTTACTTACTTTTTAAAAAGTAATGATGAAAAGTATTAAAATAGTATGATGTTGAAGAGGTATATTGCTACTTATTTTTTTCTCCAATTCAAATGATCAATGATTTGTTGTGGATTTCACTAGAAATTAAATGTATTTTTAAATGTATACATCCTTGATGTAGTAAGCTCCTAGCACTTAGTACAGTCAAAACATTCATGCCAATTTAGAACCTACAATTCCATAGATATTAACATTATGATCAATGGAAGTATTCATAAAAGGCCTTTCCAAAGTATCCTGGGAAAAGAGAGGAAACAAACAGTATTTGCAGAGGACAAGAAAATGACTTCCAAATAAAAGTCCACACTTTATGAAGATACTCAGTTAGCACCTATTGGCATTATCTTTATTTGGAAAATGTTAGCCGAAAACTCTTTATCTTTATTAAAAAATGTTTATCTCTGGTCTGCTATGGCTGCTCTGCTTAAAATATCTAGAAATAGCTCAGATAAGAATTCCTCTTGCATAAGGAAGTTCTCCAGCAAATGAAAGCAGACAGAAGCTGTTCCGTAACAGTAGTAATTTGTTCCATCTAGCGTGAACACAGGGAGCAGGTACGACAAGGCATTTCATGGACAGAGCATGAGAGTGTGGTAATATGATAGAGCTTAGTACCAGAACCCTTTACAGTGAATGAATCATACACCAGTGATCCCATGACTATCTATCTTCCCCTGAGGCTGGGTAGTCAAGGATCAGGGAACCACAACTGGCTCCCTGTGGACAGTGGTTTAGACTATATAGTCTAGGACAGTTTAAATAAAATGTGTATACAGGTAAGATGGAGAATCAGGATGTGGATGACACCCAGGTCTATCCTCAGAGTCTGCATTGACTTTCAGTAGCTTCCCAGGTACATTTTAAGGTACTAGTTTTGACCAATACATTAAACAGTCTGGGCCCTACATACCTAAGGGACCACTTTCTCTCTTATCTTCCATCTTGATCCCTAAATTTAGAAGAGAGAAACCTCCTGTTGGTACCAACTGTTTGCTAATTTTGATGAAAATACATGGGACATTGCTCTCAGTAGTTGCTTCCTAGCTCTAGAATTCCCTCCCCCCTGTGGTCCAATGAAACCGTAGCCTGCTCATCTTCAAGAAGCACTATAAGACTATGATTTGGGAAGGCTGGCTTAATTTTTTTTTTTCTGTAATTTGCCCCAAGCATCTTCTGTTGAGCTCAGCATATAAATCCAATAAACAAATAAATAGAAGGAAGTACATACAAGTTCTTTTTGGGGCTAGGACAGCCCATGACTACTGTGCAGTAGTGTTGCATGGCAGGAAGCATAACATGACGTTACTGCACAGTAGTCACAAGCTACTGCACAGTCAGCATCAAAAACAAGCCATTCCTCAGTGTGACTGTGCAGTAACTCCAGTTACTGTGCAGTCATTTTTTAGTACTTCTACACTAAATGGGGGTCAGAGGGGCAGGGGCAGGCAGGAGACTAAAGTCCAGGCACTTGAAAGCTAATAAGTAGAGTTTTGTAATTGGTTTCAATTTTGTCACAAACCTGAAAACTTCAGCATTGAAAAAGTTTCAGTTTTACTTCTGTGAAGACTCCCTCAGGTGTTATAGAGCCCATTACACTGCAAGCACAAATACCTGAAGTAAAAATACAAAATCATAGGTTGGATTCAAATGCTACTTTTTATTCTTCCCTGAACTTACTATCAAAATGTACAGTACAAATAGTGAGAGAACGAAGCAAAAGTCAGCTTGTTAAGAAAGATAGGTCAATCAGAAGAAAACTTTAATTTTATAGATAAATTAGCCTGGCATACAACTGATATACATTTATAAGCCAATTAAAATTTAACTATTCAGCAAAAGTAGAGAGCAATTGTTTTCCTGAATACCAACTTCTGCCAGATAAAATGACCATACCTACATGACTGATTTCATATAATGGGGAAAAAATCACTTTACTGGAACATTGTCATAGGATCCATGTCTTCAGTTTTGGAAATAAATATCAAATGGCATTGGGGATTATCAGGAGGCTGGTATCCTCTGACAGAAATATTAAACTATTAATATTGTTTCCTGATTATATGCCAGAGCTGTGCTCATTTTATGTTGTTATTGTTAAACTAGTGACCTAAAACATATTTTAATATTTAATTGAGAAACACATCTTTTAGAATTGAAGTAATTTTGTTTGATTCCATGTAAAAGTGGTTTGTTTGTTGAAATTAAATGGGATTTATTCAGTGTTAGAAAACTAAAGAGCAATACAGTAAAAAGGAGACTAAAGAAAGGGTGGTATAAGTAGTTGTCTATGCCATGAAAATACCCTGTGATTTCCCATTCTTCATGCGGTATCTTGTTTTCCTAAAGACCAGAGTAAAATAAAGGACATAATAAGAACTAATTAAAAAGATTGACAGCCAATATTTTTAGGCATATATTTGACTTCCTGTAATCTTCTCCATGTTTGCTGAAGAAAGAAAGAAATAAAGAAAGACTTTTGACTTTAAAGAAGCATTTATTCCAGGGAGGGTGACAAATCGGGGCCAGTAGAGAGTATGTATAGGTTGGCATGAACACCTGGGCCTCACGGACATGGCCTTGGCTCATGGCCTGCAAGGCCTGCCCGTACACTCTAGACTAAAAAAACACAGCGAATAAAAGGACTATTTACATATTTACAGTTCTGCCAGAGGGGACACCCATGGGGGCCTCAGGGGTTGATCCGCGTGAAACAAAGCCCAAAGCCTCGGCCCGATGGACGCGTCTCTGCAGCTTGAGCAGCTGGTGGTGTTACAGGGTGAGGAGCAGGCGTCCTGCCTCAACTCAGCACAGCGCCCCCTCGAGGGCCCAGCATTCTTCAAAGGTGGGCACTGTCCGCCGCAGGACCGCATGCTCAAACGCGAGCGAGAGGCGGGCCTGCACTAGCAGGCGGAAGAGCTGCGGGGACAGTTCACCAGCGCCTGGGCCAGGATCTTGTGGTCGGTGCACAGGAGGGAGACGGGCCACCAGTTCGTCAGGCAGCCGAAGTCCCCCTTCTTGGGCAGCAGGGTGAGCACTGCCCGGTGGCAGCTGGTCGGCAGGGTCCCGTCGGCGAGGCTCTCGTGGAAGACGCGGAGGAGGCTGGGCCCTAGGAGGGCCAGAAGGCTCTGTAAAATTCCACGAGCAGTCCGTCAAGGCCCGGGCCCCTGCCCGGCGGAACCCCCCGCCACAGCAGCCTCGAGTTCTGCCAGGGAAAGTTCGTGCTCCAGGGCCTCGACCTGTGAAGTGCCCAGGCGCGGCATGTCCTGATGCAGCTCCTGAGCGGCCTGTGGACAAGTGGGCTCAGCCACAAACAAGTCCCGATAGAAGGCAACAGCATGCCCCCGCACTTCGCCTGGGTCCGTGAGCAGCCATCCCTCCAGGGTCATGAGGTGGTCCAGCGTCTTCGCCGTGGCCCGCCGCCTCTCCAGGCCAAAGAAGAAGCCGGTAGGGCCGTTGGCCTCTGCCAGCTCCTGGCAGTGGGCAGGTACCCGCGCGCCATGGGCCGCGCCCTCTGCCAGCTCCCGCAGGCATTTCTTGTGGGACTGGAGTCTTTTGAGGAGTGCCGCGTCGTTGCCCATGCGGAGCAGGGCTGCCTCGAGCTCTGCCACGTCCTCCTCCAGCTTCTGGGTGTGGCGGTGGAGCTCGCTCACCGCCAGCTGGCAATACTGCTGGCAGAATGCCTGGATCTGGACCTTCTCCATGTCCCACCACAGGCTCCAGGAGGAGTAATCTGCTTGCATCGCCTCCCAGCTCCTCCAGAGGTGGGCGAAGCAGTCCCTGAAATGGGTGTCCTGCAGCAGGCTGACGCTGAGGCACCAGTAAGGGGCCCGTGTACGTGCTCTGCCAGGCAGGCTCAGCTTGCAGCAGACCAGGGCGTGGTCCGAGAGGCCCGACGGAACGATGCAGCTGCTGCGCAGTAACGGCAGGTGGTGCTGGCCGATGTAGAGGTGGTCGAGGCGGGTCATGGTGAGCCCACTGGCACTCATCTTTGCCAAGGTGTATTGTCGCACGTCAGCATGGAGGACCTGCCAGGCATTAACGAGGTCCGCTGCTTCCAGCACGGTCCGCAGATTGCAGGCCAAAGGCAGGTGCAGCTCCAGCCCTGTCCAGTCTAGCAGCGCGTCGACGGTGCAATTGAAGTCCCCACCCATGAGGAGCAGATCATCCTTCTCACTGGCATCACGCAGGATGTCGCCCAGGGTGTCTAGGAAGGCAACCCTCTCTCTCCCATCGGTGGGCGCATAGACATTGACAAGGAGCAGGCTCTGGTGTGCCAGGGTGACGTGGAAGGTCAGCAGCCGGCTGGGGATGACTTCTCATGCCACCACTGAGTTGTACCGCAGCTGTGGCGAGAGGAGGGTCACCACTCCTGCGCTGAGGTTGGTGCCATGGCTCAGGAACAAGCGACCTCTCCAGATGGCGTGCCAATCAGCTTGAACGTGCATGTCGCTGTGCATCTCCTGGAGGAAGGCGATCGCCAGGTGCTTTTGCTGCAAGCCCTCCAGGACGGCAGTCCGCTTCACCAGGTCTCTGCAGCCATTGGTGTTGAGCGAGGCAATTGTGGTAACCGCCATGAACAGGAGAAGTGGGAGGAAGGGTAGGCAGGGTACCGGTGGGAGAGAAGGTGACAGATACCGGGCAAAAACCGCGGAGACAGGGGGAGGCATAGTGTTGCCCTACCCTATTCCGCGGGCCTGCCTTGGCCCCACACCTCCCTCGCCGGGGTCACCAGCTTCTGGAGCCGGAAGGCATGTTGACGTGTGTCTGGGTCCTGGCGCATGAGCCTCGCCGCTTTGCTAGCGGCGTGGACAAACTGCATGGGGTCCAGGCACCATTGCCAGATACTCTCGGCCATGTTCCTCTGGCCCTTTGTCTGGTCCAAGAGGTTGAGGAGACCTCCATAGCTGGGGGCCACCCAGGGGGGTTTCTCCATAAGGAGTTGGATATTGCCGACCGAGAACCGGCGGGGCTGTACCCTGGGAGGGGATTTCTTGGTGAGGCCGGTGAAAGTGCCCTCAATGGCCAGGCTCCCTAGCAGGCCCCGCTCTGTATCTGGGTCGAGGACCATCTCTGGGAGATCAATCCCCATCCGCTTTGAGGGACAGATGTGATCCCGCTCCTGGGGCTGCTTGCAGTGCTCAGAGGGCAGGCACCCCATCTCCTCCTCGTCGGTCTCAGCGGGCAGGGGAGCGGGCGGTGGGGTGGCAGGACCCTCTACTGTCTCTCGTGCCTGCTGCTGCTCAGGAGACAGGCACTCTCCCCCTGACTTGCCGCTCACAAGCCCCACTAGCTGGGATGGGGGTGAGGGGATGACAGATGTCTCTGGAACACCCTAAATCATGGCCTGAGGTGGCAGGGTTTCTGGGGGAGCAGGCAGGGTGGGCTCAGGTTCCCTGGCTACCTTTTCCCC
>NW_005842086.1:1468981-1470092 GCF_000455745.1 Alligator sinensis | reverse complement strand
CGACCAGGGCCCCAGCGCCTGAGACACTAGCCACCCTTGGTGGAACTGGGACAGGAAGGGACTGAGAGGACTCCCCAGCCCCCCCACTGGGTGGGGCATCAGCTGCAACAGGGGTGGGAGAAACCTAGGAGGATGTCCCAGGCCCCACCCTGGGTGGCATGCCAATGTCAGAGGGGTCGAGCCCCTCGGATGGAGCAGGGGTGGAGGGGGGGCTGGCAGATGCCCCAGCCCCACCCTTTGATGAGGGTCTCACACCAGAGGTGGCTGCACTGGCTGACTGCCCTAATGGGCACTGGGCAGCTAGGTGGGAGCTGCCACTACAGCGGTGGCAGGAATTCCCGCCCTGGGAGAAATACACTACGTAAGACCTCCCATCTAACACAAAGGTCAAGGAGGGAGGCAGTCTCTGGGTTTCACCCCTGAGAAGCATGAACGCCTGCCTCTGAAAGGACAGGACGTGTCTCAGCTTGGGGTCCCTACTCCCCATGGTCAGCCTGCGGCAGGGGCTGGTGAGGACACCATAGCGTTCGAGCGCGTTGGTGAGGTCCCAGTCTGGCAGGTGCGGGGGCACGTTGGAGGCCACCACCCGCACTGCCAGAGTCTTCATGGGTGCAACCAAGTGGTGGACCCCCGAGATGTCCAGCCCCGCCGCACACATCTTCCTCACCAGGCTGGGAGAACTCAAATATACGATGGGCACTGAATTGACTCGGGAGGCATACCGGACACTCTGTCATCCCAGCAGGTCTGCCAGAGCTCCGGCGCAGTCCTCCACCGTGACATAGAGAGGGGCATGCACCCGCAGGCCATGGCTGAGGGGAAGGTCCGCAGAGACATCCCCAAGCCAAGTGCCTTGGCTGCTGGCAGCCATCCGGGGCAGGAAAGGGTTAACTCTCCCACAGGTGGGAGAGGAAAAAGAAAAAAAAGCCGCAGGCTGACGACGGGGACTGGGAGTGGGAGGGGGCTGAAAACGCCCCAAAATTGGCCTGAGCGGGGGCAGAGTGACCCTGCAGGGGCTGAGGGCAAGCCCTAAGGCAGGGGGAGATGGCAGGGACCAAGGTAAGGGGCTTTGGGGGATGGTCGCAGCAGGAAGCAAAGGGAGAACTCAGGC